>NW_025109995.1:0-213485 GCF_011392965.1 Frieseomelitta varia | reverse complement strand
TAGTCGGTGAGGACTTTGTTACGGTGCTTTTACCACTATCTACCGTGGAGTTTTCACTCCTATAGTAGAGTACGGTAGCCTTCAGATGGGCTGATCTATATACGGGGCCTAACTCGAGAAAGCTTCGTGCAGCACCAGATCGTGGGAGAGCCTGTGCGTTATCGCGGGCACGATCCACATCGACCTTCTTGAGAAGCACAGGACCCTCTTCAATCTTCAGAGAGGAAAGGAAGCCAAGGTTGGGGGTAAATTAATTTTCGCGAACGACGAGGCTAAGAAAAGCAGCGAACAAGTAGTAAGTGAGCTGTTCGGAGCGGGGCAATTCAGGTGGAATTCTTCCTACAAGGGTCGCAAGTCGCATGCATATTTTAGGGATGTGAGAGAGGAATGAGCTTGAAATGGATAAGCCCATCTTATCAGTGTTTACAGACACTCACGGTGTTATCTTAGCGAGCGACGAATTACCGCGGACTGCTCACACTTACGGAATAAAGTAGGGAATCTTTTTTGTAAGTTAGCTAAATTAGTCGGTAGTCGGTGAGGACTTTGTTACGGTGCTTTTACCACTATCTACCGTGGAGTTTTCACTCCTATAGTAGAGTACGGTAGCCTCCGGATGGGCTGATCTATATACGGGGCCTAACTCGAGAAAGCTTCGTGCAGCACCAGATCGTGGGAGAGCCTGTGCGTTATCGCGGGCAAGATCCACATCGACCTTCTTGAGAAGCACAGGACCCTCTTCAATCTTCAGAGAGGAAAGGAAGCCGAGGTTAGGGGTAAATTAATTTTCGCGAACGACGAGGCTAAGAAAAGCAGCGAACAAGTAGTAAGTGAGCTGTTCGGAGCGGGGCAATTCAGGTGGAATTCTTCTACAAGGGTCGCAAGACGTATGCATATTTTAGGGATGTGAGAGAGGAATGAGCTTGAAATGAATAAGCCCATATTATCAGTGCTTACAGACACTCACGGTGGTATCTTAGCGAGCGACGAATTACCGCGGACTGCTCACACTTATGGAATAAAGTAGGGAAGCTTTTTGGTAAGTTAGCTAAATTAGTCGGTAGTCGGTGTGGACTTCGTTACTGTGCTTTCTCCACTATCTACCGTGGAGTTTTCACTCCTATAGTAGAGTACGGTAGCCTCCGGATGGGCTGATCTATATACGGGGCCTAACTTGAGAAAGCTTCGTGCAGCACCAGATCGTGGGAGAGCCTGTGCGTTATCGCGGGCACGATCCACATCGACCTCCTCCTTGAGAAGCACAGAGAGGAAGCTCTTTTCAACTTCAGAGAGGAAAGGACGCCGAGGTTGGGGGTTGGAGTTAAATTAATTTCCGCGAACAATGAGGCTAGAGAAAGCTGTGCAGAATAAAGCAATTCAAGTAGATTTCTTCTTACAAGGGTTGCAAGACGCATGCATACTTTAGGGATGTGACAGAGGAATGAGCTTAAGATGGATGAGCCCATCTTATCACTGGACGCAGACGCTCACCGGTCACGGAAATTTCGGCTCGTAGCAAGCGACGAATTACCGCGGACGAATCTTGCTCGTGTGATGCTGTTAATGACGCCGTGGAGCACTTTTTGTTGGAGTGCCCAGTGTTTGACAAAGGGAGGCTTTGCGGGATGTCGTCCTAGCGGGCATGTGTCGCTGCGACGACATCCCGCTTGCCTGGATTGCAAAGGCATTCCACACTTTCGCAGACTTCTGTAAGAAAACCCTCTACCTTAAAGATTATGCTTAAGCATTCGAAGCGTGCGTGAGTTTCCAAGTAGTCTAGGATTCTTCGGGGTTAGCGAATTTCTTTAAGCACGGCGTGGCGACACCTGCAACACTTCGCAGGCAGTTGACCAGTCGGGCGCTCCACACACTGCGGCGTCAGGTTAGGCAGCATAGGTTAGGAGTGTGACGGTCGTCATCACACTCAGTTTTATTTTCAGCAATTGACCAACTTGCTCAACGGGAATTCCTGGTGGAAACTTTATCCATTTCATGGCGTGCTAGCGTGCATGCATCTATCTCCCCATGGTTCTCTGTGGATGCGCCTCCGAGCCGGCTCGCAAACGCTCCATGACACTGTTGGATTTTTCATGGCTCTGTTGAGTGGTATGACTAGGGGTAGATGGAATGGTGTAGCGTATGCCCCTCGTGGGCGAGGTCGCACAACCGTTATACCGATTAGCCGAACAGGCTAAACACTAATTGTCTGAACGAGACTTCGGTAGGGAATAACTTCGTCGCCTACGTAGACGATCTCCTCGTGGTTATCGAAGGAGACAGCAGGCGACAACTGAAGGAGGAGAGAACGGACATAGCTAACCTAATAAACAGCTGGTGTAAATCCGCGAAGTTAGAATTATCAGTGCAAAAGAAGGAAGGGATAATCCTAAAGAGCGGCATGATAGATAGGGCACCGATAGGAAAACGGGGAGGAGCACGCCCGGACCGTAAGCGCAAAACTGTCCGCGCCTCGAAAGCGGACTTAGCAAGAAGGCCGCCGACTATTCGGATAGGAGAGCAAACGATTAAATTTAAGCGAGAGGTCACATACCTCGGCGTCCATTTCAGGTATCAGATGAGCGTGAGCCCGCACATAGGGTACGGAACAGCGAAGCTCGATATTATCGAACTTCTACAATAGGCAAGCATAAATGGAAGTGATTTCCCTAATGGATAGTATATAATTTCTTTTGAATATGTCATTTGCAATCCAAAAGTTTGCTTCAGCTAAATTCATTAAATTTTCGTCAATTGTAAATAATAAGATAGATGACGATCTTTCTTTTAAGAAGAAAAATCGTAAAACTGTGATTTGCTGAATAATATCTTCTGAGAGTTTTCTTAGTAAAAAGATCACATGATTAAATACTGTTACATAATCAAGATAGCCACGTAATTAAGAGATGAAAACAAATCCGCGCAGATCATGTAAACCAATTATTTTGTGATCTTAACGGTGCTGGGTCGTCAGGATAGAATTCTTGAAAGAGAATTATAAGTACGCCATTGTAAGCACGAGATAATATTTTCGACTGTGTAAAAGGGCCATAGAACACAATTCGTCAGGAAAATTTAGATAACTTCATCAATGCTTTGTGCATTCCAACTATATTCCGTCGTTTGCACACAATAAGCAAGATTCAAAAGGAAAGAAAATGAGTTCGAAAATGTCATTCCCAGTTCAAATATATCGATATCTTTGCTTGCAAGGCATAGAAAAAAGCGAAGTATTATAACTGGGGATGAAAAATGGATTTATTTCGAAAATCCTAATTGCAGAACATCATAGATCGAACCCGGCCAACCGTCAATATCGACGCCAAGACGAAATATTCAAGATCACAAGATCATGTTCTTCATTTTGATGGGATATGGAAGGCTTCGTATATTATGAGTTGCCAAATGAACCAAATGAAACGGTCAATGCAAATCGATATCTAAAGTAATTAGACAATTTATACGAGAATTTGATGCGAAATTGACCGACAATTTCTTCAAAACGCCGAAAAGTTACAACGCTCGGACACATGTTGCTTTAACAGTTAAAAAAAGAAAAAAAAACTGTTAGAGCTCGAATAGGAGATTCTCCCTCACTCAGCCTATTTTCCTTTTTCGGTCGATGATATGGAAGATACATGGTATAGAAAATACCCATTTCCAAAACTACGAAGAAGCCAAACATTGGATTGACGAATGGATCGCATCAAGAAATAGGCAATTCTTCCAAAGCGAAATTCATTTGTTGCCCTAAAAGTGGGAAAAGATTGTAGCTGCGACACTTCGATCGAAGTATCTGTACATTTTATAACTGTAAAAAAATGCTTAAAGAATGAAGAAAAAAAAACAGCGAAAATTAATGCAACCTGACGATAATGAACGATTTAACATCACTAAGCTCACTTAATTCCATTATTTTATTGCAAACTTTTACGACTCAATGATTATGTTTACAGTGATTATGTTTACAGTAACCATTGTGAACAACGTGTAGATTATTTTTATACAATGTACATACTTGCAGCACCTTTACATTTACAAAAATAGCGCATTGCCATTTTTCTTGCACGTCCAATAGTATAAATCATCTCCATATTGGATCTGGATTTCTTGAATATAAAAATTTTATTCCAAGGTGAGCAATTTGCAAATGTGAGTGGAAGTATTTCCAAAAGATAGTATTCAAATAAATTTTTACAATCGGGTTTTTATATTTGCAACAGATTTATCCAGTCAATCATTAACTGAATTAGAAAGCTCAATGTATCTAGCCTTTTGCTCTTTACATAATGACCATGGCTTTAACATGTTGTCCATCATGAATACGCCCCACTGGAGGTGCAACAAATAAACAATATTATTTAGAAGAGTTAAAGCGATAGTAGAGAGGAAACAACCGCATCTTTGGGTCAGTGGCTTTAACGTGTTACGTGAATACGCCCCACAAAGTTGCGACAAAAGAATATTATTTAGAAGAGTTGAAGCGATAGTAGAGAGGAAACAACCGCATCTTTGGGTCAGTGGCTTTAACGTGATACGTGAATACGCCCCACAAAGTTGCGACAAAAGAATATTATTTAGAAGAGTTGAAGCGATAGTAGAGAGGAAACAACCGCATCTTTGGGTCAGTGGCTTTAACGTGATACGTGAATACGCCCCACAAAGTTGCGACAAAAGAATATTATTTAGAAGAGTTGAAGCGATAGTAGAGAGGAAACAACCGCATCTTTGGGTCAGTGGCTTTAACGTGATACGTGAATACGCCCCACAAAGTTGCGACAAAAGAATATTATTTAGAAGAGTTGAAGCGATAGTAGAGAGGAAACAACCGCATTTTTGGGTCAGTGGAAATTTTGGTTGCTGCACCATGACACAACGCACCTGCTCATTCCATTTTCGATATTCACAATTTTATAGTAAAACATTGTATTCATCAGCTTCGGTAGCCCCAGTACAACAGTCTGGATCTAGCACCGTGTGATTTTTGGTTATCTGAAAAAACCGTTGAAAGACCGAAGATTCGACGACGTAGAAGCAATAAAACAAAACGCAGCAGCTGGGGAGGCATAAAAGAAAAGGACTTCCAAGTCTGTTTCGACCGCTGGAAGAGAATAATAGAGTCAGAAGAAAACTACTTTGAAGGTGACGTCGTAGAAATTACCCCGGAATAGGTATGATTTAAGATACAAGCAGAGGTCGGATACTTTTGGGCTAGACACATATGTATACTTTCGAAATACATATTTGTGATATAGATGCATTACAGCTTCCTTCTTCTTATCGTTAGACACATCTTTGGTGAATTTACATCGTCTACAGTTATTTTTTTCTTTAGATGACGAAACATATATTTCGTCTAAATGAGATTATGGAGAAATCTCTTCTTGCACTCGTAACAATTATAAATCTTTAACGTTAAGAAGAAGAATTGGCTTTCTTGCTTCGTTTTCTTTCGCAAAAGTCCCAGATGCAACACATAGTTCTCCGATGGTTCTGAGTCAGTGTGTTGTTTTGCTACTTGTACACACGTGTATACATTTTTTTGCAAAAAAAATACAAAATGTTGCTGATTTATTAAAAAAGTTACATCTCCTATCACTTTATGACTTCAGCGACAATTGCATTTTTTTTTGCAAAAGTGTACATTTAAATGTATATATAATATGCGTGAGTGTGTGTGTGTAGAATTCTATGTTTTTCATAAATGAAATTAATTAAGATTTTCCGAAATGTATACATATTACACTCGAATCGGAAAGAAATGAAAACTAATTTTTATAGATTAAATAAAATAAATAAATGCAACGTCTTTATTCCGTAATAAAAATTCTTCGGAGCGATAGATTATCAAGAGAACTATCCCACGGTTTCATTACTGATTTGTTTTACGATCGAGATTGGTTTTACTCTCTCTTTTTCTCTGCTCTTTCTTGCTTAACTATTTTATAATCAATTGCGTGCGAGTCTAGAGTTTCCTCGATTTTGTAGAGTTTCCTTTATTTTGCTTAATAAAAGTCAAAGTCATTCTAAATACTTTGAACGGACATTGCATTCGTCGAACTGATAATCTAATTAAACGTTAATACAGAACGCAACACGCCATCCTTATCTTTGCGATTAGAAAATAAAAATTAATCATAAATTAACGCAAGTTGACATGTCTAAGCTAAGATGTAAATTAGTTTGAATTTGCTATTTATTATGTTAAAATATTTATTTATTAATCGAACAGCAATGGTGACAATTGTTTGGTACTATATATTTGGATGTCTCGAATGTTGTCATGCATTATCGTTACGCGCACAACTCCGTCTTGTAGATATATTTCTCTGATACGTTCAAGAGGCTATCGAGATGAAAGAATATGTTTTTTCCCTCGATACACATAATCACTGGATGTAATCTCTAACTTGGACGTTGTTTGCTTGAGTTACGTTCTGTTCCAAGAGTCGCAAGCCTTTCATTTTCGTGAGATCACGTTCGAACAGGCCGATGAGCGAATCAGTGAATGTAATTAGGGTAAGATTGTTTGAATCAGAGAATAATTTGGTTAATGAATTCATAGTGGCTTTGATTTCGGCGACATGAGTTATCACTATCAATGTGATATTGTGAAAAATAAAAATAAGGACCGTGATTTAGTCCAATTGCAAAAAAACATTTTTTCTTATAAATTCATCGTACTATGTCCAATGAGGGGAATCCTTTGAGAATTGTTCTTCGAGGGAGAAAAATTTCTTAGCCACCATATACGATTCTCTGAGTATTCATATTTAAAAGAAGTCATGCCATAACTTTTTCAATGTGTTTGTGATGCGTAGTGATTTTCAGAAGCGATTCACTTCTGAAATTTCTTGTTATTTTCATCGAGTGATAGCAGTTGCAATCCACTCCAATTTCATTTTAATGAGTACAGTGGTATTATCAATGAACAATATTTTATGCGTAACAGTTTATGAAAAATCTATGGGCTTAGAATTGCATCGACTATCTAATTTGTAGAATTGTGAATCTATAAGTTTTTAGGATTTCTTAGAGATGATCTTCCAGTGGAACGTCTTTAGCAAATCGTTGAGCTCAAAGATTATAATATTCGTATATTTGTAATAATCAGAATTTGAGAGAGAAATCTGTTGTTCGAGATTCGATGCTTATGCAACATTGTCGCATTTTTAATTTAGTCGTGAATTTGTCGCTGATAAAATTAAATTAAGAACATACATAGATACATGTTTAATTGATTAATTAATTTTTTTTTACTTTAGATTTTTATCTATTACAAATCTTATTATATTTCTTGCTGTTATCTAGGCTTAGTCCTAATATGTGTAGTAAGAATAAACATACTAGGAATAAATATAAGATTTGTGTGCAGTAATACGTTTTTGATGTGTATTATCCAGTAGTACTTTATATACACATATCTAACATGTGCGTAGTACATGAATAGTGTATACATGGTTTTATGTACTGTTCTTATATCATTATATTTAAATACTGTTGTTCGTTTTATTCATATCAGTTACTTTACCAGTCAAACTTACAGAAATTTTATTTCATGGCTTGCAAAAATCATTAATTTCAAGACTTTTTGCATGTTTTTAAATATTCTTTTTTATCTTTCTCGGTTTTTATTGCAAGGGCCTGTTCCATTGTTTCTGTTTTGATTAGTCACTGGCATAAGGCGATTTTAGTATGACACTTATTATGGGGTTTAAATCCTTTTCTCTGTATGCGTTGCAAACTATATTTCTTCTTTTTGTATTGTTTGCTTCCCCGGTGTATTATCTTTCCCTGGTAATCTTAGTTAGTGGTATTATATACTTTAGATACTTTCTTCTTTCAGTCTCTTATATATTATATTGCATGTTAAGTTTTCTCCTCTTTCTATTTTTTTATTTTCCTTTTCTATTATTTCTATTATATTCTCTATGTTAGGTTCTATTTCTTATTGCGTAATTTTTCTACTATTCCTCTGAGTTTTGTGTACGAGTTGTATTCTTGGTTCGTTTTCCTATTTTCTTGTTGTTATTACCGTTGTTATCAATTTTCTGTATTGGATTTTTGGTCTTCTTATCTATGTTCTTGTTATTTTTCCCCAGTGGTTTAATATTCTCTTGCACATTTCTTGTTTTATTTCTGGCCATATAATATTGTTTTCGGTATTGTATTCTTGGTATTGTTTGAACAATTATTTATAGCAGTCTTTTTGTAATAGTTCTATTTCTTCTGCTAAGCCTAATCCTATTTCAACTTTATATGGGAATATGTCATTTACTGTTGCTTTGAATAATGTAGTCCGCATTACAGTTGTTTTTCAGCCATTCATTTTTGCTGCTAATAGAATATTTCAAATTATTTCCATTGCTATTATTTTTGCCTTAATTGGGAAATATTTTATGGTTACAGATGATGCAAAAAACACTCCTAGATATAGAGAGAGAATTGATTTCTTATATTCTCTTCTCCCTTTCTTCTAAAATTTGATAGTTTTGTGCGTTTACCTCTATTTTATTGTTCTTACAATAAATTTCCAATACATTTTGTCCTGCAGAGTGTTTGAGATTGTGATTATTAAATCATTTGCAAACAATAATATTTCTGTTTCTTTCGCTGTTTCCTTGTATCCTTCGTCTATATATGCTGTTCTACGTCACTTGTTAATTCTGTGACTCACGATTTTCTTCTCAATCTTTAGTAAACGTGTTACTTATCATAGCAGATGTAAAGCATTAAAAGAATTTATATTTATTAGTCTTCGTTAAGGAAGGATTAAAATTCATATTAAAACTACAATTTGTTGTTTTTTTCAAATCGCACCTGTACAGCTTCTTCCATAGTACTGTGTGATTCATCCCGTCAAAAACTATTTTGAAGTCCACAAAGTACTTTCGCTTCTTTCTAAACTTTTCTTCCTAAACCCTAATTTAATTGCGCCTTGGAACTGCGAATATTTTTGTTAACGCGCTTAGTTGTTTTATGCATAAAATACGTCAAAGATATAAAATAAAATTTTTGCATTTGGAATTTTGTTTATAAAAAAATAAGATTCGCATGTGTTCAGTTAAAAATTTTCCTTAATGCATGCGTACCATTCTATGCAAATATTTTATTTTAGATTATAGATTTTTATTTATATTTTATGCTACTTATTTTTACATACAGAATAATCTCTCGTTAAGATTAATAACTATTCAGCCTAAAATGGGCCAGTTTTTAAGTACATTCGATAAATTTTGAAATCGACTAAAGAAAAAATGACACGCAGCATCAAAATATTTCATTTCTACGTTTTTGATTTGCCGTTTCATGTAGAATAAAATCTCTGTTCAATTATATCACATATGATACTTATTTGTATATTTAGAATTTATGATATTAGAGAACTTGATGTATTTTTTTCTATCACCAATAGCAGTCAAAATATTTAAGTGTTTTATTTCACGTGATTTGAATTTTTATACAAATGTGTAAAGTGTACACACGAACAAAATTTACACAGAGTAAACTACTATAGTTAGAACAAATATTAAATTGGAATAGTTGAGTAATTCGAACATATTCTTAATAGAAGCAAGAGAAGCAGAGAGAAGATTTAAGGATTGTTCCAGTGAATTTCTTTGTGTACAAATTTTGGTAATCGAAAAAGAATCTAACATGATCGGAGAAGTATTTGTGCAAAGATACTTTAAAAGCATAATTTTTAACTCTTACATCTCGATCGTTGTACGCTCTTTATTCACTAAGCGTCTTTATCTTTTGCACATGAACAAGTTATGTCGCTTGATAGAGATTTATGGGATGAACAGAATAAGAAATCTAATAATATTGAAACTGAAACTGTAAATTCTGTTTAAGAACATTTTTACAACAGTCGTTCTATTTAGGAAAATCAATTAATTATTTCATGCACGATAAATAACAATAAAAATGGTTACTTCTGACTAAAAATTCTGTCCAATAACAGTATCTTCTCTCTCTATTTCTGTATTATAAGTAATTATATATTATTACAAGTAAAATACTTATTCCAATAATTACTTTTATCAATACATATTACATTTATCAATAATTACAGTAACAATTGTCAAGATAATTTACATTTGATTTACATAACTTCAATAATTCTGAATTAATTTCCATGACTGGTGTAAAACTATTCTATTAAAATCTGAAACAGTTGCCTTTATCTAACAGAGTAATAGACTGTCCTTTATTTCACGAAACAGAAAATTTGATTAGAGAAAAATTTTCCGCGTGTTTGGCCGTAAACTGTCATTCTACTGGTATTTTAATAAATTTTAAATAGTCATAGTTCAAATTTTAAACAGTCATTCGACTGTTTTAATTCAAAAGTCCTGAAAGTAGGTACATCGCGTTCGTTCCTCGACGAGAAACGACTTCCATAAGTCTCTATACCTAGAAGAAGACGGATATTAAGAATGAGGTAAATGTCAGATGAATTATTCAAACGTCAATCATTTAAATATTCGTAAGGTCATGAATACCTTCGAAACAGCATTAGCTTTTTGTTTACATGATTTTTATAAATAATATTAGGTCAAGTCATAAATAACTTCCGATACAGCTAGGTAGAATCTATGTTCGTATCTACCCACTATAAATCACCTGGACAAAACGAGTTTTTGCTTTTACTAAATAGATAAGGGTTCAGTCTTCCGACAACTGTTTTGTGTGGTGCACATTTCATTAAACTGTTGTTTATGATCCCTAAAATGGGGAGTGAAAAAATGCATATTCGTCATGTAATGCTTTAGAAATTTAAACAAGGCAATAGTGCTAAGGCAACAGCTGAAAAAATGTGCAGTGTATACGGTGAAGGTCTAATAAGCGATCGGGCAGTTAAAAATTGGTTTGCCAAATTTCGTTCTGGAGATACGATTTTGAAGGACGAACCGAGGGCGGGACGTCCTTCCGACCTTGACGACAACCTTTTAAAGGCAATATTGGAGCAAAATCTACGTCAATCAACAATAGATATAGCAGGAAGGTTGAATACATCACAATCAACTGTTTGCCTCTACCTAGAGAAATTAGGGAAAGTCAGCAAGTTAGGAGTATGGGTACCTCACAATCTCAGTGAACGGAATAAAGAAGATCGCATATCAATCGCTACAAGTCTGTTATCACAGGTAAAAATCGAGTCTTTTTTAGACAGGATTATAACAGACGATGAAAAATACGTTACCTATGACAATATCATCCGTAAAAGACAGTAGCTTGATAAGGATCAACCATCCCTGCTAGATCCGAAAGCAAACATCCATGGAAAAAAGATTTTATTGTGTGTATGGTGGAATTGTCGAGGTATAATACATACATACGTTCGGCAGCTGCAAAGAGTGAAAGAAAAACTCTATGAAAAGCGTCCTGCATTCGTCAATCGCCATAACATCATTCTTTTACACGACAACGCGTGACCACATACAGCAAGGGCGACTCAAGAAAAAATTCTTGAACTTGGATGGTCAGTTTTACAACACCCACCTTACTCTCCAACAGACTATCACCTTTTCTGTTCCTTGCAAAACTTTTTGAATGGAAAAACCTTCAATTTTGAAGAGCAAGTCAGTCAAGGCTGTCGAAAGTTTCTTCCAGTCCAAACCAATCACATTTTACAAGGAAGGAATTGATAAGCTGCCAGGAAGATGGGAGAAGGTCATACATAATAGTGGTGAATAACTGCAACAAACATGCATTCGTAATAATAGCAATAAACCAAAAATATTTCTATTTTACTACTAAGATACTTTTCTTTTGTCATAGGAGACCAATGCTCCATCGAGCAAGACTTCATAAAGGAACTATAAAATTTGGATGTTCGCCTTTTAATGAGAAGAATGAAAAAAAATTTGATTATTCGAAACTGCAGGTAAGACACAAACGAAAATCGAAGTAAGTGATTGTAAAAAAACAATGTCCATTTTACTTCGAACTTTTGCAAAATGGAGGTGGATGGCAATGGATATTCCTTTTTTTACAATCGCTTATCTCGATTTTCATTTGTGTCAAAAAGTTACGAATATGATCCAATCATATAAGTGTCATGTAAATCAATAGACTTTCTTCAAATGACGGATCCTCCATAGAAAATGTTCTTCTAAAAATATTTTCTACAAAGAATCAATCATATGAACAAAAATTTACTGATATTGGGCAACGTTAGTTCGAAGAATTTGAACTTTGATCGTCTTTCTCGTTTCGCCCCCGTAAAATTTGGATGTTTCGGTTTCAAATTCTTTCATCATATTACCAATTGAACGTGGTATTATTTTTTTCTTGTATCGCGAATAATTTTTTATTTTTTACTTATGTTATGAATTATCGATGTACCGAAAATATAAAAATATACAACAGAAAGTCGTTAATTATGCATTTTGAAACTTCATTAAATCTATTATACATAATCTATTATACATAATATCAATCAAACTTTATAAATTAAACAATACATTTTTATAATAATTGTAAAAGTATAAAATAAAATTTATAACATCGAATTAAAAAAATTTATTTAATTAAGTATTGAATTTGATTCTTGGCTTCAGACTGTAGGAGTAGTCAAATGAGTATGGTGGGGCTCGTAAGAGTAGGGGAGAAAATAGTATGCGCCTTGAGAGTTGTAAATTGTCCAGATCAGCTCTTTGTCTTGAATCTTTTCTTTATATTATTCATATTTTTTTAAAACATTTTAATGTTCTGAGACAAAGGACAATTGAACATACAGAGACATTCCTGCATTTCTGAACTTTTTTTTAATATATTTGCAATATTTTGCATGAGAAAAGCATTAAAGTATTTTTCAGCATTTTAGCATTTCGATATTTTAATATTTATGTAATTATTTTAATAATTATTAAAATTATTATTTTGTAACTTAGTGCACGCAAGTCAAAAAGAATATAAACACAAGAGTTTTTTCGTTATATTTTATCAAGTAGTTTTAAATTAGTAATTTTTAAATTTAACAATTTAGAATATCCAAATATTAGAATACTATTTATATTCTAAATAATAGACATAAATAAAGAAAATAAGCATTTCTAGTTAGAAAAAAATTTGTAACTACTTTTTATAGTAACTATCTTTTTTAAACATCAGTCTAAAAAGAGATACATATGAGTTCGTGTAAATCCTTGTATATAACTATAGTTATACGTTGAACTAAAATGTATATTTCACTTGCACTTTCAAAATGTATCTTACATGGAATTATCTACATATATCATCAGACTACATGTCCAAAATTAATATATTATTTCTATGATATTTTCAAAAATAAGAAAATAATTTAGAGCTAACTGCACTTTTTCATCAACTTCCAAAAACTATAGACTGGCAATTCTAATTCTCTCTTTTCATATAAATAAAACAAGGCCCATTGTCAGTCATCGGTAATAGAAAGTAAAAATCGAGCGATCAAACTCAACGATTTTCCAAAATTCTCAATAAGAAAAAAGAAACATCGAAGAGAACATTCGTTGTACCGAACTCGAAAATTCAAGAATTGTTGTAGTGCACCTTTTACTGCAAGAACAATAAACAATTATTTATAGAATTTCTTTTTCGACGAGTTTTTATGATCCCACAGTCATCAATAACTAGTACGGATATAGACATGAGATCTTTTATCTTTCTTAAAGAAAAACTATTTTTTATTTTATTTATTAAAGTAGATTAAGTAATTTCATACAATTGAAAAATATTAATAATTGAGATAAATGTAGATAAAAGCAATTAAAATAATTCTGAGTAATCGGATTTTTTGGATAAATCCCAGATACCGAATGTGATTATTGAGTGCTAAATAAACTGAAATTCTAAATAAAATGCTGTACCATCGTAAGATTTTAAAATTCCAATTTAAAAATCACCTTTTTGTTGTTACGGTGTTCTTTTGCATTCTCTGACAGAAAATTGTCCCTCGTATGAACGATTGCATTTGTCAAGATCAAGTACATAAACGTTCATTAATTCTATTCGGTAGAGTTAGGCATCAATTGATTGAAATTTGATTGACTGTTTAATATTTACAATCTATACAATCTACATGACAACCGTTAACAAGCGATAGAATTAATAGTAACAAATCGATCAAATAACAGAGTCAAATAAAATTTAAACAAATGTGTCAAACGAAACCTAGATGTTTAGTTCAGAGTATGTGGTCTTAAATCTCTGAAGATTATTTCCTTATATCAACTGAATTGTTGTAACTTGTACTTTGACAAACATTTCCTCGACTATCTAAATTTCCTTTGCTATCACTTTAGATCGTATACCGAGTTGATCGATTTGAGATCGATTCGACATTGTCTCTTATCCAGTATATCAGAAATGGGTCGTAGTAGCACTTAATAAGTGGGTGGTACCCGAGTAATCTTATTCTCATACATAAAACATACAGAACAGCATTGTGTTGCCCTGCCTTCTGAGTTATCGTCGAATGTGACTGGTGATCAACGCTTTGCCCGATCCGCAGATTTCTCTGCTCTATCATCGAGGGATTTGGCATCGTATAAATCGTAATTCGAAATGGAATGTAACGTTCGACACGAGCGTTTGTTTCAATTGTTCAGATTGTCGTATTGCATTTTAGAGAAATATGATACGGTAATTGATATTATGCCGATTATTCAAAATAAGAACATAAATGCACAAGGAAGGTCATATTCATAAGAAATAAATAAGGCAAAAATAATTTGAATGTACATATAACTTTTAAAAAGTTCTAACGAAGGCTAATTTTTTACGACGACGAAACTCTTATTAAAAATTAGATAGCTGTATATTTACAAGAAGCGGTAAAAGATAATTTATTTAATTCAGATTAAATTTTTTTTATTTTTAAGTTAAGGCACAAATTTCTCAAAAGTTTTTGTTTAATGTTAATTACATTAGTAAAATGGTTTCAAAATTAATGTCTAAAAAATTAGAACTTAGGAAAACTTATATTTAAATTAATTTTAAATTAAATTAATAGAACTTTCGAGAAAATTTATTCTACTAAATTAATCTTTCTCTACCGAATGTTATTAAAAATAAAGGAAATTTAATCTACTCCTTACAGCTTTCTGAAATTACGCAACTCTCTAAGTGTAAATTAATTTTTAAAATGGCAAAAGTTTATGATAAAAAAAATAATTTTATTCCAATAAATTAATCGTCGTTACAAATTTTTAAAAATTATATGTGAATCTGATACATTTAAATTATTCTCATTACCTTATTTATTTTTTATATTACATTTAAGAAACTTTCACGTATTCTTTCTTACGCGGCTATCTCTTAAACGAATCAATATATAAGAAATGTCTGACACTACGTTAAATTTATTTCCATGTATTCGTGTTTTTGCATTTTCATTAAAAATACATGATATGTAAATACAGTAGTCATTGTTCAAATGTCTTAATATCCAAACATTATTTGGTAATAATGGAAAAATCATTTACTATTAGAAAATATTCTGTTTTTATAATAGCGTTTATATATATATATATATATATATGTATGTATTTACAATTAATTAGCCAGAAATTCTAATCTAATTTCAGAATTAATAATGAAAAACCCATTATACCTATAAAATTATTTGTTTAATTCCCGAAATAATAATCTTCAAATAAATAATTTCAAATTTCATACACATTTTTTTCATTTATTTTCTTTTGTTAATTATATCGAGTGAGGCAAAAATACAAGACCCAAGCTCGTACAGTGTTTCCATATCGCAAGATAAACACGGTATCGGGCAAAAAGGAAGAAACGAACCCAACAACGATCGTGTTCTCGTGACGCAGACATCTGCATATTACGCCCATATATTTGACGATATTTTAAATGGCGGTTCGCATCCTATTATGGCGTTGACAGATTTGCACCAAGAAACCGACGAGGCCAAGCTGTGCAAAGGGACAGGAAGGGCAAAAAAATTGCGAAGAACACTAGCAATCAACCCTTCCTCCTTCGATTCTGTCCGTGTTTTATCAACAAGGTCTAACATGAAAGCATACGATACAAGTGATTAACGAGGATATCTTTGAAAATTGACGTGACCAAATTCTACGTCACGCGTCCAAAATTATATCGAGTGTACAGGGTGTCTTGGGTCGAGTGTGAGAAACTTTAAGAAATTATTCGAGAAGTATGTATTATAATATAAATATAGAATGCACTCTGATTAGAACGTTTCAACATCAAAGATTTATAAAGCCACTTACAAACCGATGAAGACGTTTAAAATGAAAGAAATAAAAACATCAAAATACTTTTGACACTTTTAGAATCACTTACTGTATTTTAGAAGTAAAATCATATTTTATTACACACAATTGAATATTTTTGTTGTAAGACAAAATATCTGTATACCGAGGATATGACTGTTGAAAGTTTTCATGATTTTCCAAATTCTTCTTATTCCTTAAAAGTATATATTTGTGAATAATTGTAGCAGCGCTTTATTAATTATTAATAATTAAGTATTGAATATCAATGTACAGAATTTTTAAGCGCTTAATTAATTATTGAATATCAATGTACAGAATTTTTAAAATAAATGTATTATTTGAATAATATTAAAACATAAAAATTGAAACTAAGAATAAAATAAAAATTTCTAAATAATCGAAAGAAAGAAAAATCAAATATCTACTTTTAATTGATGAACAAAATATGAAGCTTGCTAGGTATTAATAAATTATAAAAATGGATTGCATTAATGTAATTGAAGTATGTTCGGAACAAACCAACCATTAAAATCAAAACGAAATAAAAGCAACATATTTTACACATTTTAATAAAAATTTCTAAAAAGAAAATTTAAATTAAATACCTATTGTTCGTTTATTATAAAAGCTGACAAATTATCTATCACAGCTAAATCATGATAAAATGATAAACTACAATAATATTGAAATATAAAAATTGAATAATATTGAAACATAAAAGTTGAAATTGAATAATATTGAAACTGAATAATATTGAAACGAAAAATAAAATAAAAATTTCTAAATAATCGGAAAAAAGAAAAATGCAAATCAAATGTCTACTTTTAACTGATTACAGAATATGAAGCTTGCTAAGCTATTAATAAATCCATTATAAAAAAGGATTACATTAATGTAATTGAACCATCAAGAATGTTCAGAACAAATCAACCATTAAAATCAAAACAAAAACGAAGGCAACATATTTTACACATTTTAATAAAAATTTCTAAAAAGAAAATTTAAATTAAATGCCTATTTCCCGTTTATTATAGAAGCTGACAAATTATCACAGTTAAACCATGATAAAATGATAAACTATTACAATAAATCTATCATAATTAAGTCATCATACACCAACCATTAAAATCGAAATAAAACGAAAGTAGCAAATGCTGCGCAAGCTTTCTTCTTGTTTGTCCATTTTATTTCAATTTAACAAGCATCTAACAAAATTTGAATTTTACACTTTGAATAATTTCCAATTTACAGAACTGAAGCGCTCCATCAAATAATCCGCCTCGAGATTGTAACCAGAATTACCTTAACCACACCCAACGCGCAGCGAGCCAGCCGCGTACAGATTATTAAAAGCCTCCCCGACGAATTCCCGCGGTTATATCGATATTTTTAATCAGTATCGATCACACAGCTGGGTTAATTACAAGGGTTGCAACGATACGCGCAGCGTGGAAAACGAAGGGCACGCGAGCAAGCAATAAATAAAAGGGCCGGGGACGGGTGAAAGCCAGTGATTCGCGAGCCACTGAGATGCACTCGGATAAGATTCGCCGATGAACGGTCCATTTGTAAGCGGAATGTTATTAAGGACGAAACGGTATACAGGCATTAAGGCAGTGATATACAATTATTGCCACGTATCGATAATTATTGATTTGATGGAGATCAGCTACCCACGTAGCGCGCAGCATCCGATCCCGCGTGCCACCATGAAAATACGATCGCTTCGAGCCTTCAAGCTCGCTTAGACAGACACCGTGAAGTACCAACAGCAGCACGTTCCACGTGTAGGTGGGATTGAATCACTGGATGATGATATTGCGAATGGTGTAGGCAGCAGGGCGCAATTACAAACGTAGACGAACAAACAGTATGTATAAGGAATAGATCATCCAACAACACACGGCTTCTTCTTCGTTCTAATGCGTTCTTTTTCTTTCTCCTTTTTTTTTTCACTTCATTTGTTAATTCTCTTAATGATGTCTCATAGAGAGCTGAAGCTTGCATGTGGGAAGAACGTAGAATAACGCGAGCTTGCTAACTATTATATTTGTGTCTCGTGCTGAAGTATTTTGTTTGAGTTAAATAGTAGAAGGAACTTCATATGAAATCTTATTTATATTTATTTGTAATTATTATTTTTTTTTTTTTTTTTTGCAGAAATGATCCTAAGTGCAAACAATAAATCAAGGACGCGCGAATAAAATTTTTGTACTTCACGTTTCATTTTCGATTCAAAAAATGAAACTTGAAATTTTATCAAAAACCGGTTCTGATGGAGGCATACTTTTTTTTAAAAATGAAATCTTAAACGGACGAACGAATTTTATTCTTCTCCTTCCATTATATTTTTCCATTTTTTTCCAAAATCACTCTCCTCTGGAAATTAGGATACTCTGTATATTTATAATATTTATTGCACGAACCTTAATATTATATTATTCTTTTGAATTATATTAATTATTTATTAATATAATATAATATAATTAATAAATTATTAATATTATATTATTCTTTCTACATAAAATCAGTAGAATATTATATTATATTATTCTTTTGATTACATAAAATCAGTAAAAGTATTTCTTCAATACATTGTCCTTTATTACTTATTTCACTGTTGATTTTATGAATGAAAATCCATAATTTACGAAATTTTTAATAAACGAAAAATTATTCGTGACACAATTTATGATTCGAGTAACATCTACCTGTAGGAAAAATATTCATTTATGCTGAGAACCAAAGTACAATGTTTTTCTTAGAGTTTGCTTGAGACTTTCTCGAAGTCGTATGATGTTGAAATCATGCTTACAATATTGTATTGACCTTTCCACTCGATAAGACGCGAACGTCTAATGCGCGAAATTGAAATAGGTAAAAACTAAATTCAAAATGTCATTCTGTGCGACATATTTTCTCTTCTTGCGCCCAAGTATACAAAATGTCGAAAGTAAGACTACCGATGGACATGGGAAAATAGAAAGTGACATAAAAGAAATGAATTTTGAACAAAATATTATTTTTTTACCGATCTATTTAAAAAATATCAACTTTCAAGTAAATATGGGTTACATGGTGATTGTAGTAATTTATATTTGTTTACTTGATTGTAACAATTAATAATAAATAAAAATTGAATTAAAAATTTCAAAATGAAGTAATTTTTATAGTTTTCAACGAATTTTATTTTCCCCGTCTCTGAAAATTTTTGGCATTTCAATTGCAATTGAACTCAAATTAATTTTCGCGTATATAATTCTCAAATTTGTTTGGTAGCTATTATGTGTGAGATATGATTCTCTAATATTTACGTTCTCAAAGCTCACATTTTGTGTATTTGTAAATATCACGATTTCAACGTCGAAACTCATTTGCACCGTGATTATTAATAAAAAATAAAGTACCAGTTTTCCTCCACGACGAATTCTATCTGAAACTTATGTTCTATTCAATTCGTAGCTTCCGCTTCACCTGGTTTTCAAGAAACGTACTCGCGCCATTGTATAATACCTACAAATTGTACAGATTAATCGACACAAGCCAGTTTAAATATTCCGTGTAGAGACCGCTTAAGTTGCTTGCGGTGCAAGTAACCGATCTCTACCGTACGAATATAATTTGCATATCAGATTATCGATCACAGTAAATCATTGCAGGTCGACAGACTGGTAGAGCTGCCGGAAGGGAAGCTGATATCCCCCGATAATATTGATTCCTGATTGTTCTCTCTTTAATTACGTCATTCATCTCGCGTACGAAAGCAGCTAATTAAAAGAAAAATTTTTGTAGGACGACAGTTACCTCCGAAAGAAAGCAATCTTTGAACGAGATGTTCTCGAAGAACTGCATTCCAATAAAGAGTATGTATGTATGTATGTATGTATGTATATATACAATGGCTTATAAAAATATTCTAGCACTGAAAGAACCTAAATTGTAAGATACGTCGGGGAATGATGGCCCACTTTGTTAAAAAAAAATTATTACATATTATAAAAATATAATTTATAATTAAAGAATTAATTTAATTAAATATAATTTCATATAAAAATTATTATATTATTATATTATTATTTAAAAGTATATTAATTATTATATTATAATATTATATTATATTATATAATATGATATAATTGATATTGTGAAAGTAGATACATATAAATTTATAATGTTAAAAACAGAGAATAATCGTAGATTTACATAATAAGTGACATTTTATGAAAAAAAAAAAAAAAAAAACTATCTGGCCCGGATTGCCGATGAGAATGCAATGGCCCAGGAAATATACAATTTTTTTAGTTTGTTATTCAATTGTAAACTTGTCTCATCACTATTTTTCGGTTTATTTAACAAATCATTTTCTCAATGACAGTAAATGACCTTGGAATCAACATAGCTTAATAGCTTAATTCGTTATGGAACGAATATTCGTCTACACGTTTAAAAAATAAAAATATATAGTTGTATTTGAGAAAAACCAAGATTATTTTGAAATCTTGGAAGACTTCTCCTGGATTTATAAAATGCCCCCTCGAAACAAAGTGAATTTTACTTGAAACATTTTTTTTTTTATAAATGTATAATTTTTTTATATTTTTTATAAATAGTTTGAAAGATAATTGCGTGGGACAATCTGTATATTATATGCAGAACGTATCATCTATAAATATTCGACGAATCTCACAAAAGAATGTTTGAAGCAAAAGTGAATCAGTAAGTGTAGACTTGGCTACAAATTGCAATAAAAGAAGTTTTAAAAAACTTTCCCTTTTCAATAACAAGTCACGAATACCTTAATTTTCTCAAACTGCGCTATATATTTAATTTGATAAGTTTGTAATTGATGCCAAAACAAATTCAATGTATATTCTTCACACAATCTTGAACTGAGAAATTTTGACTATGACATTGTTATATCATTATTGTAATGTTAATCTGATTGACGATAGAAACAAATGCATCAAACTAGTCTTTTACACTAGTCACTTGTTTCTAATGTAAATGCATAGAAGATATATAAAAGTTTTTTTCTTTTAATGAAATCTTTTAATGCATTGAAATTTAATTAATCCATTTCGCTATTCTTTATAAGAAAATATTGACTATGAAGAGGTAACATCAGTTTTTTCATTTTCTGAGGAAATTGTTGTTCATCGTGATAGAGAATACATGTTGCCTTGTTATTTATTTATACTATTAACTACTAAATAAAAATATTTAATGGAACAAATTTATTTAATTAAAATTAAAAATTAATTTCAAATTTTATTTTTAAATTTTAAATTTATTTAAATTTAAATCCTATTTGAATTTTAACAATTTATTTAATTTATTTAAAATTTTTATATATTCTATTAAAATTTCTATTTAAATTTATTAAATTAAATTATATTAATTTTAATTCAAATTACCGATATCCGTCCGTTTCACGGATTTGGATCATTTTCAAATATATTACAGAAATTGACATTTTAAATAAATTTTTCTTAAAGATATAGGATCGAGACGTAGTCGAGTTTAAGAAACTAATTGAATTCTCTAATTACGGGTTCATTATATGTACAACTGTCTTCATTATATATTCTTTCCTTGTTGTTATAAATATTACGAACTATAATATCTGTATGAAATTACAAAATAATATCTTTCGAAAAAAATTTACAAAAATCATGGTTTGGCGATCAGTTAATGAATTTTCTGGGTAATTAACCTCCATTTAGTAACCATCGATCAACAAGGAATTGACAATTAAATGGCGGACGATTCGATAAATTTCAATCGACGCGTAGCTCGAATATTTGCATCGGTAATGGTTCGTCGCGAATGTGCAAAATAAAATTTCATTGAGGACACATGTATCGCTAAATCATTTCGCTGGATGCTCTGTCATCGATCTGATAGCAATAGTCGTTCTCGTTGCTACCGAGAGGCTACCTTGCCTAGTGGCAAACGAACAAACGACTTCCAGCGTCCCGGAGACTGTCGAGAGAAAAGAGAAAAGAGTAGAAATCATGACATTCCCCGGCTACTTGATATACGCGTTTAGCCCCGAGCCGGAGTCGCGTTACGCGGTTCTACCTGTACACACGTTCTGTTCCTTCAACGCTAATGTAAAATAGGTATTAATGCACTCTCGACTGCGCGAATTATAACTACATACAATCAGTCAGAGAAGTATCCGTACACCGGCTAAAATTTATTTAACGTTGCACATTTTCCACGGTAGGGGATCAGAGATAAATAATTATCACCAGAGACCGAATCGGTATTACGGATACCGGTAAAATATCGGTATTTTTAGGTTACTATTCGAGTACGCTTGATGAAACGGAAATGGTGCGAATACCGGTATGATGCTATCAAAATTGATGTTAGGTCGGTAGATGTATCTCGGTATAATACCGGTAAATAAAATATTAATATATTAGAAAAGGAAAAGGAGACAATGATTAAATGTTTTCATAAAGCTGCTGCATAGTAAATTTGATAACGCTTGTACACGTATCCTTTATTATTTCTAATACTAATTCATCGTTGTATACAATATCAGCCACGATACTATTACTTAATTTTAAAAGATAACCGATTTCTCGATACGGTTTTCCTTTTTCTCGGTGAAAAATGATTAATTGTACGTACGTCAATAAATCGAAAGAGGAGTTAAAACAATGATTAATCGTAGAATGGAAGAATATTTCGCTAAATTATTTAACTATTATTTAATTAAATTATTTGAAAAGAATTACTGGAAATATGCCTAAGCGTCTATGATATATTATTGAAGTTAAGGCTACCTAACAAAATATTAATTATTGTTTATGTTAACAATTTTCAGGTTCAAATATTGTAGTTCTTTAAATGTCCGAATATTTTTACCACATTTTTGCTACATTTCGATATAGTTTGGTTTATTGTTTGAGATTATTAAAAAAAGTATGTGCAATTTTGCTACATTTCGATATAGTTCAGTTTATTGTTTGAGATTATTAAGAAAAGTATGCAGCAATAAATAAATGAAATTTATATTACTATAAACTATAATGAATGTTCTGTTATATTATTAAAAATTAATCCAATGAATTTACTATTATAAACAATCGAAATCCACAACAATATTTTGAATAGCATGATGTCCGAATATCAATAAGAGTCACTGTACGTAGAGAATGAAAAATGTGTTTTCGTCAGTAAAGCGGTACCGTTTCGGACATCAAATAACCGATAAAATACGTATGATGAAAATACCAGTATGACCGTCTAATACCGGTATTAAAACCGATTTCCCAAATAGCTATATATAATTCCAAATATATTACGATAATATAGGAGCAAACGCCGGTATAATACCTAAACCTCACAATATTTCGGTTTCAGTCTCTGGGTATAATACCTAAACCTCAAAATATTTCGGTCTTCAGTCTCTGATTATCACATTATATTCAGAAATACAACACTTGTTAATAATAAAGAAAAGAAAAAGAAACATCAACATATAAAAAAAAGGAGAAATACAACATTTGTTTAAAAAGTTTCCTTACACAAAGAAGTTCAGTAGCTGAGTTCTTTTAAGAATTCTTCAAAACGTTTACTATAATACAAAACTAGACTGAGGCAGTACTCCGAAGTCAAAAACGAGTTAGTTTCTTGAGTGTTAGGAAACAGAAAGAATTGCGTTATGAATATTGAAATATCAAAAAGGAAACTCCAATTGCAATATGAGAACTTTCAATCATCCAAAATGAAATCTTACTGAACACTTACGGAGTGAACTGAGAAAACATAATATTAACCTCTTGCGTTGGAATGACGTGCCACGCACGTCGAGAATTTTTTGTCTCAAATTGCAACATTTTCTCAGTTTTAAGTATAAAATGTGCCTAATATATATTTGAGTAAATGTATATTAGGTACATTTATTCAAATACATATTAGGTACCTAATAAATGTACTTAATATATTATCAAATATATATAAGGTACCTAATATATATTATAAATAAATTTTATATATATATATATATATATATATAAATGTACCTAATATATATTTGAATAACTTAGGCAAAACAAATGAATTTATTACTTCTTAATAATTTCTATCCAGTGATATCATACCGACGAATTATTGTATACGGTTTGGTCACTCGTTATGGTCCGCAATCAGCGCAAGAGGTTAGAAACAAGGAAGATGTAAAATAATATTTGGACAGAACAATATTCAAATAAATTTAACCAAAAAATTAGTCTATGAAAAGATTATAAGAAAAATTATAAGAAAAGATTATAAGAAAAGATTACAAGAAAAATTATAAGAAAGTATCAAATTAAAAAGAGCTCTGACTGATCACTAATTTAATAAGTTTATAAATTTATATGTATGAAAACTTTTCTGACAACATTTTTGTTGTGTTTGCCTTTTTGCTTATATTTGTTGTTAACAAATGGTATTTCTGAGTATAACAATGTGAAAAGTATTTATCTCTGATCTCCTCCATGGAAAATACGTTAAATAAATTTTAGTAGACTTTTCTGACTGATTGTACGTGCTAGTTACTGCATGCGATAGTATTCTTAACACTCCAAACGTATTTTTTTCACAATAAATTTTTAAAAATTCTACGGAGATCGTACTTTTACAAAAATTGGTAAATCTCTGAACTTAGAATTGGTACGATTTTGATGTCGGTACAATATTGCGTTAATGAAGCTATGTCGAAATTGACGTATTATCAAAAAACGGAAATAAATACAATCATAATAAACAGAGAATTATTTATTACAGTGGTTATAGTTGACTAATAAGAGGCCCTAGCTTATCTTCGTTATGGAAATGTGATCACTATTTTTTTTTTATTAGTTAATCAGTTGTTTCGTCTACACGTTACAGTTGTTTCGTCAACAACATATCTTTAATCTATACGTGTAAAAAAGCAATTACATCGTACAAGATTCTTATTCAATTCTTATATATCAATAATTATATTTTCGACATAATATTTAATAATCATTTTTTCAACTATTATCACAAAGGTTGTTCCACGAAGAAATCGAAACACCTTTTCGGTATGTTTGATAATCTAAATAATAATAAAAAAGATAATATACACTATGATTTTAATTTACTTAATTTAGATTTACTAATTGGCTAGACGAGGAAGCAGCAACTGAAAATGTACTTGAAAGCGGTGACAGTGATTATGTGGTTGATATTGAATGTGAATTTCAAAGAGTAATTATTTAATATGATGGTCAAAGTGATGAAGACCCAGACAAAGTTATAGCGTTCAAAGTTATACTAAAATATTATTTTATGTAATTATCTGCTCATTAGTATGTCATCTTGTTCATTGGCCTATATTTCGTTTCGTAAAGTAACCGATGTGAAAACTGTCAATGTAGCGAGGACTAGTTGGAACGAAATTGTTTTATTTTCCTTTGCAAATGGTATCTATTTTGTACATGCAAAATATTAACAAATACATTTTTTTAGCAGGTGTAAAAAATTAGAGCATAAAATAATAGTGGTCAATTTTGGGGATTTCGATATAATTCTCGAAACAAAATGATGAAAATTGCGCAGACCACAAAGGATTAACGAAATTTCCATAAATATTGTAAGTTATTGTAAAAAGTACATAAAAATTATACATAGTCATCATAGCGTGATTCTATAACTCCGAATTAGAGCAATTTGTTTTAATAAATTTCTGCGAGATGTAGAATCCGGCGATACATATTGTATAATTTTTGTATATGTACATCTATATATCGTACATTATACCAGTTATATTTCGAGCACCAAAATTCGTAGAAAGATCGATAGAATCACAAAACATGTTGTTTATTCAACAATAAAAGAAAGATCAAACATATATGTACCTCCCAAATAACATTCTTCCTCGTGTCTCAAATATTATCTTGCTTTCTTATTCTTATCTTAAACAAATCTTTGATTGTTTGATCAAAGAGACCAATCAGAGAAAAATAAACATCGCGAAGGGAAGAAAAGAAGTACAATTAAAAATTCAATGTATAGTAGAAAGATAGGAGTCGGTCACTAAAAGATTTCATGCCACCCTCTCACGTTCACTATCTCGCGAGTATTCGAGTTCTGGCGCCCGCCACCGCCGCGTGGGCGGAATTATTTTCTAGTAACGCGTACCATGTTACCACCCTGTAAATTAACTATCGATCGAGATACGTGGGCGTTGCCAATTGCATTATTGCACTACGTAGCAGTAAATTTCGCGAAATTACGCGGTCTAATGTTACGAATTCTTTCCGTTACTGCTGCGTTTAATTTTTGGTCAAAAAGCCAATCCCCGTCTCGATTACTCAATGTTGTAGCAATGGACTACTATCTTTTCGGACCATCTACTTGTTGTAAACAATTTTGAAGAGAAAGTTCGCTATAGTTTCGAATCATATTGGAAAAAAAAAATTGTGAAAGGAAATTTTTACACAATTACTTTAAATAGATATGCATGAAATTTGATTTGAAGAAATGATGTTTTATATATAAGTATGAATCTGATATATTATTTAGAACTTAATATATCTTATAAAGTGAACTTTAAAAGCTAGCATTTTTGTAACTATATGGACATATTGTTGTAATCATAATAATGCTAATAATATTGGAATATTTGGAAACGCTTTACGAATTTTAAATTTCAAAATTACTCTAAATCGATAATTAACCTTTATTTTCTCAACTTTGTTTATCTCCTAATGTCAAATTGACATAGTGGTAAAAAAATTATAATAAAAAGATAAATAGTTAACTTTCTAAATTCTTTTATTAATACACTAAATTTCTATTCAACTGCATATGATCTACTCTTAAGTATAAATATTAAAATTTTATATCGTGAGCTTACATATTTTATAAAAGAAATGTGTCAAACGAACACAAGAGATAAACGACGATTAATACAATTAAGAAATATTAACTGCAGCTCAAAAATTCATATAAATCTTGATATGTTTATTGTGAGGTAGTATGATATAATATACGATGTGTAATACGATGTGAAATAATATAATATTATATATAAAATTTTTCATATACATAAGCCCGCACTGAGTTCCAATTTAGTATAGTGTAAAAGTCTATTTACAATAATAATTTCACAATGGCAACTAACCATGATTTCAAGAAATATTTCAATAATATGCCATACTTTGTATTTCTTTCACATACTATAGTGTTTACAGTTTTTTAGAACTATGTATATAATGAATATATATACATATAAAGACATAAATTAGATGCCATTAAGGTTCATAAAGTCAATAATCATTTGAAATATTAAAAATAGAGTGTCAAATTATATGAAATAAATCTATTAGAAAGATTTGCCGACTGAAACTCTCTAACCAATTTTTGATATTAAAAGAAGCAAAGAGAATTACAAGAAATATTAATTATCTCAAATTAAGCAATATCTTTTCAACAAATCTCCAACAATTCTTCAATTAAATCCTTCTTAAGAATTTGAATCCTACTAAATTTGAAACAATATTTTTATATGAAATACGAACATTATAAATAAACAAACCTTAAAAAATTTTTATTTTTATTTTATTTAATTATAAATTATTGCGATATCTGCATAATCTTTTTAAAAATCGATGCACACGTTAATTATTGTATTTGTTGCTTGTCATAATTCTTTAATTATTATAACATCATATCCATTCATATATGTTTCCTTTAAAAATTAATTCTCTTAATCGTGGTCCTGTTAACAATTTATGACGTTTCACCAAAGCTTTCTAAAACAATCAAGCGAACATATTTAGAATACGAATTTCGCCGTGGGGCTTCGCTCGCCATTATCGAGCGTTCCAAGACAATGCATTCTTGTGCCAAATTACCACAACATTCAGCTGGATCTAAACGACGAAGGGCACGAGTGGAAGTGCACGAGGCATAAATCGCGGTTTGCAAGCCAGGATATAAATCGTTCGGTTCAGACGAGAAAGAACTAGCGGCTAGAGATATGGGAGGCTGTACCCGTGTTCTATGTCAGTCTTTCGAAATTCCCCCAACAAATGCTGAAACAATATAATAAGAATCCTGTCAAAGTATAGAGGAAACGCAGACGCAAATCTAGCGGACAATGGAACGATCGATAAGCGTTCTAGATTAAGCAAATTATAGACGGACGTAGATACATATTTGAGATATTTTTACTTTTGCTCCTTTGTGTAATCGGTTGGTAGTGTTACTAAGATAAAGGAAGGAGGTATGATTTATATTTGGAAATTTGAGATAACGATAATTTTAAATCACGAAAACTTTACGATTTTGTCCTGATAATGGCGGAAAATGATCGATTAAATATGACTTGAATGGAAAAATAGACAATTTAGCATAGTTACGAAGAATTGAAGAAATTGTAACATGTAAGTTTATATTCCAAGGAAGTATTAAAAATATCATTGGGTGTTAGAAACATAGTTTTTGCAATTTTTGAATGGTATTGTGTGAAACAGACCGAGAAAATGAAGGATATTTTGTCATACATCTTCAAAAGAACTGAAGAATAATAAATTCTACAAAATTAAAGTTATAATATTCCCCGAACTAGTAATTTTTCGACACAGATAGATAATACTTCTTTATAAAGAATGTGAATTAAAATTGTGAACTAAAAATTATGTGATTCCATTTAAGAAATCATATTTCACTTTTATATTACTTATTACGCTATTACAATTCCCTCGAAATTTCCTTTAATTCTTATTTGAATCTCTTTTGTACGTATTATTACATGCACTTTTTACAATTGCAAAAAAAACTTATTAAAATATGAGATACAAGATTTCACTAGAAAAAATAAATTGATGAAATGATAAAGACTATGTGATAAATTAATGTTTCATACATGAATGATGAAGATACAATTTTTCCACAAATTAAAATAGTGAATGAAAATGAAGATATGTATTACGTCGAGAAAAAATGATTCAGAGTACTAAAAAACTGTAACTACAGGATATGCCAGAAGAGTTAGATGTAACAACAAAGGAAAATATAACATTCTTAAATACTCAAAATAAATTAGCGAACTCTAGTTTGCTATTTTTTTTTTATCTCTATTTGAATATACAGTGGGTGTAAAAAGTATTCGTACAGTGAACTAATCACGACTAAAATACTGAATAATAATAATAATATTTTTTAAACAAACATGGTACATCTATGTGGATTTGATTTTATGTTGTATGCGTGAGAATGCATGAGAGTCGAGCAAAGGCATGAGTGTTGCGAGATAATTGCGAGTGTGTTGCGTGATGCGTTTTTATTTAGAAGCGAGCAGAAGAGAATAAAGTAATATTGATCTGTGAGAAAGTGAATTCATAAGTGATAGTTATTATCATAGATACATTATTCAATTTATATATATATTAAACATATTAATTAAGAGTGTGTATTTTATTTAATTCACTCACAACCTATTCTCCACAGTCTATAGAATAACAATATCAAATAAACAAAACAAAAAAATTCATATTGTTTATATGAATATCAAGAAAAATGAACAAAATAAACGCGTAATAAGTATTCGTACTATTATCATTGTCACAGTTCTATTGTCATTATCAAGTGTACAAATAATTTAAACATTTATAATAAAATAAATAATTGTAAAATTAATATTTATAATTAATTTATAATATTTATATTAATTTATAATTAATTTATAATATTTATATTAATTTATAATTAATTTATTTAGTAGGGCTTTCATTTAATTATTGCAGCTAGCCTTATAGGTATTGAATTAACCAAATTAGATGTGATTTTATTAGTGATTGTTTCATTATTCGAAAATTCCATTAATCGAACACTTTTTTTCGCCTTAAGGCTCTATTGTGTATTGTTATCATTTTCTTGCTCAGTTTTTTTTTTATTGTTGAATTAAACTTTTCCATATAAAAATAATGAAATATGCTACGAAAATTGTTAATTTGTAATGGGAACAAGGAGATCTTATTTATTTTAAAATAAACTTTTTTGAAAGCATTTGCTTTACATTAAGAAAGATACAAGGTTTCTTTTGCTATTTATTAAAATAATGAAATATACTATCAAGTTTTTTAATGTATAATAAAATCCATCTTGCATATGTTTCAAAATTAACTGTTAATATTAACATTTGTAGTCGGTTCTAAAGTAAAATCCTTAAAAATTGAATACTTCAAGAATAAAACAGCGGTAAATATAAACAATTTGTCTGTACATCTAATATTACTGAAGAGCACAAAAATGATTAAAAATATTAAAACTGAAAACTGATATTTAAATTCAAATTTTCATAAATTAATTTTACATCATCTAATAATAACTTGAAAAATATAAAAAAAAGCAAGATATCTCAGAATGTTTTTTAACTGCAGTTAGATTTTGAAATGACGCAGACCTACGTTACCGGGCGTGAATATATATATTAATAAAGACAAATTATGTCATCGAACTTTTCATCGTTAAACGTAATAATAATCTGAAATACGAGAGCTGAAGAGTTAATTTTCGCCGCTGGAATCACGTAGTAGACTGACAACGAATTGAACCAGCATCCCTGCAGGTTCAAAGCGATGATATGCGTCGTTGGTTTATTATACTTTGTTCGCTAGTCACGAAGGTCTGATCAAATGCGAGGTATTTATTAGATCTCGTCATTCATTACGGTCGGCAGCGCTGCGAGTTTGCACGTCGATAACAAATCGAATTAGCCCTTGAATCGATATCTACTGCTGGCAATGGACGGGCCATGATCTGTTACTCTGCTCTGACTGTTCGATTTATCGTATTAACTGCTGAAGCTGCTATGGTTAATGAGAGATAACTCTGATAGGATAATCCGCCGTTCAAGTTAATAATTCAACCGGTGTTGTATCAATTGCTTTTGCTCGTAAATTACGGACCGACGACTTGTTTAGCGATCTGTGGAAACATCGAAGATGTTTCCAACCTAACGCTCATTAAGAGAGAAATGTAAACGAATAATTTTAGATAATGCGTGAGATTGTTTATGAAGAAGCATGAAGTGAGATTATAGAGTGAGATAGATTATAAAAATAGGAAAAAAGGCGAGACGATTATTCATTAACAACGTTCCGTGCGAAGTCGATGTATTATTTTCCAAATTACTCGTCATTAAATTAATAATTTAAATCAATATTCAAATAACTCCAACGTTCAATAATTAAATATGAATCAATTAAATAATGACCATTTTGAAATACGATTAAAGCAAAAGAAGAAATTTTCTTTTAAATTTTTGTTGTGAAAAAAATTGTAAAAAATCCGTTAATGAATCCATGTAACGTGCCATTAATGAATTTTTACTGAATTTGAACCGTAGATTCCATTGTTCGTGCAAGTGTAGTGTTCCGAAATAATAAGAAATGTAAGGAACATAGATATTTTATTGACATTTGTATTGGATTACAAAAAGCTATTTTTAAATTGAAATAATTAAATTACAAGAAAAAGTGACTGTATGATATAAGTCGGAGACTGATGGCTCCCATTTCTAAAAGAATTATTATATCTTAAATATGTATTTATATGTAAAAATATATATATTTGTAAAAGTAGATACAAACAGAAAATTAAAGAACAATCATACATTTACAAGAGAAAAGAAATGATATCTTATGTAAAAAAACACTATTTCACCTACATGATCCAAGTGAAAAATACATATTTTGAGGTTTAATTACAGAAAATAAGAAAACTTTTGCATGAAATGTTTTTGTACCTATTATAGGGAGATAATCAGTTCTTAATATGGGGCTCATGTCAGAAAATATGATTTTGTTAAAACGTATTTTTCAAATAAACTTGCCGACTTATAAATATACTATAGAATATTTAATTACACAAACAATGAAATCTGAATGGCTACAGATGCTATTATAAATAAGAAAATGGAAACTTATAAAGCATATTAAGTTTTAATTTATAACTTAATTTAAAATAATGTTATTGTATTGCACACTGTCAATTTTCAAATAAGAAAGAATAACAAACCATTTCAATAAAAAAATATAATTATAATTAAAATTTTTACTATTATAAAACATTGTTCTCGTGTCTTCAATGGAGAGATCGTATGTTTCTGATCGTAGGAATGGAAATACGATACTATCTGACATATATTTAAAAGCAATATGTGCAAAATTTCGAGACATTCATCTATTTATACCGAATTTACGAGCTAGTAAATTTCTATTAGGCGACTTTCTCCTAATCTGTTTATATTCAATGCAAATTCCATGAATTCATAATCATCCATAAATTCCATATATTTCACATCATCTAAGATATATTTAAAATCAATATATGCAAAATTTCTCTATTTATACTGAATTGACGAGTTACTAAAAAAAATTCCCTACATTAAACGTTTTTCCTCAGGTCATTGAAAAACTGAAGGGTTCAAAAAAATTCATAAAAAAAAAAAATTTTAATTCATAAAAAAAATCCATTAATTATATTTCCAAATAAACTAACAAAAAATTAAAAAAACGTGTTTGTAAAAGTTTTTTTTTTATATCTTTCAGTAACCACCCTATATATCTACATTTTTTGACTATTGATAAATCTTCATTTTTCGTTCCTCCGAAACGGATTAAAAAAAAAAGAATTAATTCTAATTAATTCTTCAAAGTAACAAGCAACCGATAATAATCTGTTCGAGACCGGCAACCGCCGGAATCCTTTAGCTATCGCGCAACAAATTGCAGATTGGAAGCCTTCTCCGGGGATTAATACGCGACAAACGAAGCAATCGTTGCCCGTGCATATACCGATGAATGGAATGCCACGGGTCCGAGATAAAACGAAGCGGATGCACGCCTCACTCGAGGGGGCTTGCAACGTGTGTACACGCGCTGGTACCGCTCGTAACCGCGCGCAACACGCGCGGCAAGAGCAAAACGAGCCAACACAAGCAGCATTGCCTGCCTTTTACTCGAGATCAACGGCCAGTTTATGGAAATTGCCAGGATGTACGGAAATTGATTGGCTACAAGTTCGCGGTATGTGGAGGACCACCCGCAGGTGCTAGAATGGCTTTTAGCCGTGCTTACACGCATGAAAGCAGCGTGCACGCCTATCTTGGAGCATGCGGCTACTTGGGAGAAACGTGGCCGATCAATGAACACAACGAGGCAAATACTCGTAGGGTATCGCTAGGGGACTAACTATGAGAATTCTTTGATCCCTCGAGCAGCTGCGTACCGAAGGTGTATTCTTCAGGCCAAAAGGTGCCACTGCAAATTTACGCGATGCGCTGCGGCTCGAAAGGTGATTTAAACTGAATTATGCCTATAAATAGGCATATTTATAGTCATAACACACACAGGCTTTCAAATTCATGCAAATTTAAAAAAAAAAAAAACTGTCGACGTTTCTTCGTTTTTTTTTTATAGGTTCGTCGACATAAAAGAAAAACGCTTCACCCAGTGAATTTGTACCAGTTATGATAATGCGTTTTTTGCCCGGACGAACGAGTAATTTTTGAACTCTCAGTTGACATGTTTCGCAACATCGTGACTCATGTGTATTTACATATTTATCGAACGAAAAATAATCAAACATGTGTAACAAAACCCCTGGATAATTAGATTCAATTAATCATCGTCTACAAATTACTTTCTAATAATATCGGACATGAAAAAGTAAAAAAGAAGAATCTCTAATAAATCTCGTTGTTAACTATGCAGAGGATTTCCCAGAAACTCGAGCAACGCGATTTCCTTCGAGTGATATCTTCGTACCAGGGGAATTTAATGAACGCAAAATATTATAAACAAAGAGGCCAAGTCAATTTCACGCGTGATTTGCCCGCAGAAATATACCAGGAAACGTTCGTTTTCGCAGAAACTCTCTAGTTTCCACTAACTGCGAGAAATATCGCCGTCGTATAATTTCTCGCTACTTTACGCGGCTTTATGCAGCCATAAATAAGTCAACCGATTGAATAAAGTGGGCTAAAGTAGGAAAGTTTAGCGATTCATAATTAGTTCGATTGAATCGCCAGGACCCAAGGACGCCAGGGTCCAACAAATTAATCAAGTAGAATTTATATTTACGAGTTTAAGGGTGAAAATCTTTCAAACGTGTAAAATATAAATGTAACTATGTAGAGTTATGGAGATCGAATTCCTCTCGTCTTGGTCTCTTTATAACTATAATATATCTGATAGTACTGACAATTTCACGACATACTTCGCGTAGGGCAGAATGGGGCAATCGTGGTCAGTGAATATAAATTTTATTATTACAATATTATGTTATTATTATTTACATTATTATTTATATTATTATTATTATCTATATTATTATTATTTAATTATTATCATTATCTATATTATTATTATTACAATATTTTATTATTACAAATATGGCACGTTCAAAGTATCTAACTTCTTTTTTTTCATTTTCTTTTTCATTGCATCGTCTACTCGACTGTTGCTAAATAATTAGAATAATAAGCTTTATCTGTTTCTTACTGTCGTTTATATAATCTTGTGTGCAGAATGTAAGAAGTAAACTTTTTTAAAACTCTATTTGATTTACACGCAAATATACTCTAACTATATTCGAATTTCACGTGAATATTTTTGATTTATATATCAGTTTTATCACTTAATGCATATACCAATGATGGCGAACCACGGGTCAGACTTTTTGAATGACCCACGCGTTGATTTTTATAAACTTATCATCATATATATAAAAGAATTTTAATTATTTTTCGAACCCCTCTTGTCAAAAAAATGTTAAGAAAATTACAAGTGTTCGGTTAGAGTTTAAAAGTGAGAAATAAATGCATAATTGTGTTTTAGAGGATTTACGACTTGGTACACATATAGGTATTTTAAGTTTTAAATGTTATATGAGCTACTTGTGTCCAAAAAATTTTATATAGCGCTCACAATTAAACAGATGTAATAAACACTAAAAAAACACACTAGATTCCATTCTCAGAATGAGTAGCTTTGCTAATTTTTTATATAATAAAAGAGAGAACAGACAATAAAAAATATTAAGAAATAAAGTATATATCTAATGTATAGTGCAGGGATGACTGGGCACGATGCCACCGCTTTTATATCAATTTTTTGACGTCAACATTTATTTTTTGCTCTTCACTTGCAAAAGCAAAAGTTGTAAAACAAAAAGGAAACGTAAACTTTTTAGAGGATCATAAAAGTGAGAACCAAAAAAAAGTAATTTTTAATCCTTCCCTCCCTCTTTCCAAGTGACGTCACTGACTTAGTGACCCACTAAAAAAAAATAATGAACAAAATTTGACCTAATTCTCAAAAAGATTCGCCGTCATTGGCATATACGGAAAATGATGGTCACTTAATCGCTATTGCATGCAGCATGACTGCCGTTATTTAGAATATAATAAATATATTCTTCTCTATTACAATAAATTTACTTTGTAGGTGGCAAAAGTAATGTTTCAGAAAAACATGAAAAACTAAAATTAACTTGAGAAAACAATGAAGCTTGTTAAAGAGGGTCAAGACTGGAAGATAATTAAACATTCCATTTTCCATTTTGCAATCGAGGATTAAAAGACTCTAGTCCAAGTTTAAAGTAGAAACTGAAATAGTCAAACATATAAAATATATTTAGAAAATATTTTCTACGGCTGCGCTGTAAGGAAAAATGGCCTAACAATATGCAGAAAAACATAATTTCAGCATCAAAACTAAAATGGCTGGATTTTTACAGCGAAACAACATTGCCATTCGAAAATGGGAAGCTACAAGCATAAATAGAATTACAATTTTTAACAAAGCAGAAATGAATATTTTCTTTGATTTATTGAAAAAAAAAAATTGATGTCAGAACAAATTATATTATATAAATTTTAAATTTGAGAAACGAGAATTTCAACTATGTAGAAAAAAATATTAATTCTTTTACAAGGGCGAAAGACAGTTGGTTCCATTATCAGTTAAGAAAGAGATAAGAATGTTATTTTTTCTCCTTAATGTTATGTTGATATTTTAATTAATATTGCAAACTTTTCATTGAGTGATGATCATTCTCCACCTAATCTAACCTCCAACAGTTTGAAATGCCGACGTTTTCATTCGTACGATGCCTACATCCATGGTAAGTCATTACGAAAATAAATACCACCTTTGAACGAACAGTTTCAAAATAATTACCGGCTGCAAAAGACTGAAAATCCATCGCGTGACATTCGATATCCGCGTCTTTGTTTCTCCGTCGCGTGGCTCCGGTCTAATCGTTTACAAGGATTACAGGAGTTCCGGGAGATTTCATGAATGAAATCTCGCAATCGTTTGACACCAACCGGTAGATTAACGTTATTTGCTGTAGCTCGACTGTCTTACCAGGAATCCCGGACACATTGCGCGGCCAGGTGTTGAGCTACAGCCGCTTCTACCGGGTGTTTCAAAACGCTTTTCAGTTAATTACGTAATCGGCCTTAAGTTCTGTCACGCCACATAAATCTGAGTCTTTCGCGTGAGATAAATCAACCGAGTCAAAAGGTCACGGGGGCAACACTCCATAAAGCACGATCATTGCTAGTGTATGTTTTATGGCGGGGTGTTTTATTATACTCGGGGATAGAAAGACTGCATTACAACTAGAACTTGTCGGAGGACGAATAATTATCGTCCAGAAGTCCACTCATTTTCGTTGGTTTTCGTTCGTGTAATAGGAATCCAAATAAATGAATTCCACTAGATATTAAATTTAATAATTATCCATGTCGATATAATATCTGTGGTTGACTGCGATCCACGAAAGAGGTGTTTCGACGAATTTATTTATTACACAGGAATAATTGTGAATTTCAAGGAAAAATTTTTAGAAATGTTTGTAATTGCAATTTCTTCTACATTTTAATTTATGACGTTGATCAGTATTACTTAGCATCAGCGATTTATATACGAAACGATATTTTTGACTGGCCTAAAAGTATTATAGTGAAAGTGTTAAAATATATATTTGTGTAGGAACAATGTTCTCGAGTACTTAGTAATGTTCAATAAAAATTATATTATAATATAGAAATGCATGCAGAACGGGTGGGATTCTACAATTCACGGTTTTACAACTGACATTATTACAAAATATAAAACATAAAAATATATAATAATATAAGAAATATAATAAAATCAGATAAATATAAAAAGAAACAATCTTTCTTCAACTAAATAAAATGATTATTTCATTCAAAACGTAACTCACGAGAATAGAGGAGGATTATCTAAACAACTTACATCATCCAGTTTATATGTATTATATTTGAATCAATTCAAAAATCAAACTCTGCTAAAATTGTCCAAAGCAAATTACACGTTGATCCAAAACAAATTATCCAATTATCCGATACACAAGCTTAAAAACTAGAAATGCTAAACGTGATATCGAAGCGTCACGATAAATGGATGAAAAAAAAGAAAAAATGATAAGTAATTAAACGATCACCCGTTAGACAAGCAACCCACGCATTCTCTAGACTCTAGACGATCAGGACTCGTACCATTAGGTGAGTATATAAGAAGTTAAGGAGTAAGCAGCGAGGAAATAAGGAGCAAGAGGAGGAAGATAGCCGGCCGAGGTATCTGATGGGTCGATTGCATCATTAGCGAGTGTACGTGCTCGCTAGAGAACTCGCACCACCGTTGGATATGAAGAGGATCGGCGGGATACGAAGGGGGGGAAACGATTGAGAAACACCAATTAAATCTGATAGCGACGGCTTTCCGATATTCAGTGCAAATGACGTACGAAATCGATGCGTTCTGCTCGGGACAAGGTGCTTGGGAATCGATCGAGGAAGCTTTCAATCTTTCACCGCAGATAATAATCGTAACTATTTTCCGCTTTGCGGGACGATCGCTCGTGTTGATAACGCTGCGAAGAGTCTTGCCGAAGAGTGAAACGATAATAGGGTAAACGAAAAGAGGAGAAAAGATCTTGACAATCTTTCTTTTGAACTTGTCCTTTTTTCAAATGAAGTTTTTAACAGTAGCCAGTTTTTCTTTTTTTTTTTTTAGCTGTGACTAGTTTTGTTATTAATTATTTATTACGTAAATATATAATATTATATAAAAAGTTCTTGGAATGAAATTTTTATAGTTCATTTTTTCAATAATTGACGTAATAAATGATTGTTTACATAGAATGGTTTTTCAACACTATGCCAAGTATAAAAAATATGAATTGCGAATTGTACAGTTTAATCTGATATCTTCAGCTGTTTTCATTTTTTTTTTTTTTTTTTAATATAATTAAACGAAATTGACAATGGCAGTTAATGAGATTTGATTACATATAATATAAATTATATTAAATATAATATAATATAAATATAATATAAATTTTCTTGACATTAAATATATCTCCAATGAGTGAATAAAAGCGTGAAAATCAAATTTTTTGTTAAAATAATTTAAATTATTATTTAAAAAAAAAGATATATGTTCTACCATTATGGGATGAAACATGTTTCTAATTTTCACGGTCAAAATTTAACATCATACATAATAGTATAAATTTAAATATTGTAAGTACTTTCTTGCAAAACTAAATTATATTCCTTTACTCATCCACCAGACATATGCTTTACAGAAAATTTGTTTAATATGATTGTTAAGTGACAGTAAGATAAAATTTAATGGATAATATTGGCTCAAATTCAAGCTTCAAATAAATGATTTGACATTTCATATGCACCAATCTAATAGATTACTTAAATATTCAATTTTTATTCTTTCTTCTGATGACCGGTTTGGATGGTAAATTTGGAATGAAAAGAATAAGTTTGGTAAATGAAATTTATTATATATGTTTATGTCTTATTATCTTCAGAAAATCATTTAGAAATAACAGATTGATATCCTCTTAATATAATCATATAAAAATCATTTAGAAATAACAGATTGATATCCTCTTAATATAATATATAATTTCAAAATTATTCGTTAATTCATATTTTTAAAAATTAAAGGATATATTTCTTATTGTGGTACAACTAAATAATTTATTTGTAACGATCTAATCTAATAATTGTGAAAAAATTGAGATCACATATATTTTGTTTCATAATTAGTTAGTTTACAGAATGTGAATTTTTGTGTATTATAGTCATTTAATTGTTTCTAAATATACATTTTTAATTCTACAGTTAATCTAAATAATAAATTGCGTTATCAAATATTATTCGTATTACAGAGTTATCAAAATTCTATTCTATAGCATACAACTCTTGAATTTTTGTTACAATTTATCAACAGGACATGAAGCTATTTAGATTTACATGTACCTACAATATTTTTTCCACATTTGTACTCATAAGGAATATCAATGAAAGTTGGCTAAAAAAAAAAAAAAAAACTATATCCTGCATCATAAATTATATATGAATTTATATATATACATGTTTCGTAACTTGTTGGAATTTATGTAACTCGAATTTGTCGGAAATTAATTTAAAATGTGATATGATGACTAAGCAATTTTTAAATCAACACTGCAAATAAATGGATTGATCGTGGAGGTCCTATTGGATGGCCTGCTCGTTCTCCGGATTTGAATCCATCAGATTTTCATTTGTGGGAACATTTAAAATCTATTGTATACGCAACATCGATTGAAAATGCTGAAATACTACGAAATAGAATAGAGCAAGGCTTCCGACAAATTCGAGAAACACCAGGAATGATAGAGAGAGTAACCAGATCAATGCTTGTCTTCAAATGCAAGGTGGTCATTTCGAGCATCTTTTGTAAAAGTAATTAAAACAGAAAATTCATTATATCTCATAAACGAAGACAGATAGGACATATATTTATATGACTTTTTTTCATTATTAGGCGTACAATCAGCCCCCGAAGTGGGTCCCACAAGTTACGAAACACCCTGTATATATATATCATATAATGTGATTTCTTATGATAATAATAATAAGCGTATTCCTGCCATCGTTGTATATGTACTTCCTATAACATATAAGTAATATTTTTTATAAATATTTCATTCTATACTGAATTCGTATTTCTATCCTCTTTGTATCTATGTATATTATATTTATCCTTATCTATGTTACTCATATCTTTCAAATTCTGACAGAATGTTACCTAAACGACAGAATGTTACCTAAAAAAATTATAAACAGTTGCAAATTATAGTACTCTATTTCCTATACAGTATCTGAATCAAGTATTATTTATCTGAAAAATTTTACAATTATTGATGTTACAGTAGTGTTTTCGAAAATAGATATAACTTTTTTTTTATATCTGTTGACTTTTTGTTTTCCTAGATACACATGCTTGTAAAATAATTGTAATAATAATTGTAGTTTTCTATTATACACATTAATATATCTATTATAAATTATACATTTAAACTCCTAATTAACTTTGCAGGGTAAATTTCAATTTTGAACATTAGTTACACACGATACGCAAAATCTTAAAATTAATTTAAAATAAAATTGTTTCGCGAACTCTAATTCAAACTTTTCCAGTGTATCCATCTATAGATATTTATTTTATTATTATTTTTATACAATTTTACTATCTTATCTTTAATTCCACTTTCCATTATATAGATTACAATTTTAATTAATTAGACGACAATTTGAAAATTAGCTTGAGACAAAACTACTCTAAAAATAAAATAATTTATATATTATATATTATATATTATAAAATAAATATATTACAATATAATTATAATATATTACAAAATAAATATATTGTAATCATATTATATTATATATTATAAAAATAAAATACTCCTATCTTCTTCTATTCTCAGTCCTCAATCCTCACGTTTCCCTAACTAATCACAAAGTAACGAACGCGCAAGTAGTATATGATCCGTCGGTATCGCCAACGATGATGACACGACGAGACGTCGAAAATCTATACACCAGGGGATAGAAGCTTGGTAGACAGCATTCCGCGGTTTCGTCGAGTTTTTGCTGCTTGAATCGAGAGTGAAAGAGCGGTTCGACTCCTAAGCACGACTGGGCACGCGGGGAAAACGCGTGAACAAGAGGAGGCGGCAACAAGAACGACCACGAAATGTCGCCTCCGTGTCACTGTCCGCGCGGGTCCTTATACAGAAGCCGTTATCGGGCCAGAGGATCGCCGCGCCACTTTCGTATTCTATATCGGCGGCGATTTAAAAAGGGAATGAATGTTTTATCGTGCAGTGCGATCGATAAGGCGCGCTCGAGAATGGAAGGAAGCTCGTCTTTTCTTCTGCGACTCCCTCGAACACCGCGCGTTCGTAAGAAATGACTTACTGACGGCTTTAAGCGGCGCTTCTACTGAAAATCATCTACTAAACGGGATCGATTCGGGCTAAATTGATTAGACTTTTATAAAATAGTGTAGTTTTGTTGATTATCTAGAGTCTGCCGTTCTCGGAGACAAAAATGTTTAGCCAATGGAATTTTCGGATGACAAAACAATTCGTTGTTCATCAAAGACCAAACAATGCTTTGATCTTTTGAAAATTTTTATAAAGTCGTAGACTAAAGGGATGAAAAAAATAATGAGAGCTTAAATTGAAATTAACCTTCATTTTAACGTGATGTTAATGAAAATATTCGGTAATGTTTAAAATTTTTTGAAAAGAATAGTAATACCTGCAACGTATACTCGTACGTGTACGAAGAAAAATTTCAAAAATTGTGACTTTATTTCAACTTTCAATGATATATAGTAATGATATAGTAGCTTCTGAATTGTTTAAGATAAGTAATTTGTGCTTCAGATGCATAAATGCTTTTTCTAAATACTGACGTAAAAAGGTACATTTTCATCATTTTCTTTTCCTGTTTTAATCGTTAACTATGTATTATGATATCGTTATTCATAAACAAAATTGATTTATTACGGAATTAACTATATATTTTTTTATATATTCTTTTACTTATATATATTTTATATATTTTTAACTATATATCTTTCATATATTCCATTAGTTCTTTTTTTTAAATAAAATCTTATAATATGTCATATTTTAGTAAATTCTTTTTGCGTTAAACATACTATTTATTGTTAGTTGCAACGAAATTGAAGAAATATGATCTTCTAGATTAATTGTGGAAATCTTATTCATTTATCAGATAAAGAGTGATTTATGTGATTGATGTGACTGTATTATATTCTTTAAACGCGTCATATCGCCAAAAAGCTTAAAACGACGAGTTAATAAATAAAAAATATATCTTAAAATTAGATAGATAGTTATCAAAAATAACATTTGTTACATAAGTGTATATCTTCGCATCTGAATATGAAAATATTTCATTAATAAAATGTTATTTAGTACAGAAGGTACAAGATGGCAATAATAATCTTTTTCCAAGATCATCTCCTATTTTAATTAACTATTTTAATTTTCTATTCCTGTTGGTGACTTCGATAAAAAAAACTCCTTTTGCAATGAATAATTTTAACAAAATCTTTTCATATCTTCAGAAACTATGGTAATATTCAAAGTAATCAGAGTTATTGTTGCACTCTTTATATTTATTGTATAATTGTACTAAATATTATTTAGATGATTACACATAATTTCAACTCTTTAGATGAATACCTGAATTATCTTCAATTTTTACATTAAACTACAAATATTTTAAACACCTTAAAAAATTCAAATGTAAGATTATGCATACGTTAAAAGACTAGATGGTACGTATTCGTACCGCTTTGCAATTAAAAATAAAGTTTTAGTCTTTCAGAGAACAGTGTTGGTACACATACATATGTACCAGAAGACCTAGAAAAGTTAAAATATATATTTCGTTTACCAACACATTGTTTTAAATTTTTCAGTGATTGCCTGCCTTCTTTTCTTGGAAATGACGTCGTTTCGTTTTTTTTTTGTTCAGTTCCACACGTAGAATCTGGCTATCCGTCGATAATCTCACGTGCCTTGCACTTTTTCCTGACAGTTCGATCTTTCTGCCGACGCGAGCACGATAAGATATACCACGATCAAGGATATATAACGACCAGACTGCTGATGATAGCTGCCCACGCTCGCTGATGAGAACCAGATCGTGCTGGGATCAACAAGCGAATAAATAGAATAAATCGTCGAATTTTTGTAATCTCATTCGACAGTGATATGAGTGCTTATTTTTTGATAGAAGAAATAGAAATTCAGTGAATGGAATGAACACAATTTATTTATAATTTAATATACTAACAATACGTGATTGGTACTTAAGCGACACAAAGGAAGAATGTCTCTTTAACTCTTTTGATAATAATTTCTTCATTTACTCAGGAAAATTTCTGTCAATGCATTTTTGTTCGTAATTTACAGTAAAAATAAATTAAAAATTCCTAGTGTAAATATTAAAAATACGTAGATTTCCTATCGTATGTATATAAATGAAAGAATATAAATACCAATGTTATATAACATAAATGAAGTTATTTTGAAATAATACTTAATTTTATATTCACAATGTTATATTCCAAAAATTCCAACATGATGATACGATTTCGTACACCACGAGGAAAATAACGAGTGTTGCCTGAACTGTTTCTTGAACTTTTGGAACTATTTTTCCTTTATTTTCTTTCTTATGCCTGATTTATCTATTTAAGAACAAAATATACATCTCCGTTCTGATCAATATTTAAGATTTAAAACAACGATTAACAGATGAAGTTGCCACAGTTCCTCATTCAGAGGATAGTAGAAAATCATCAAAGTAAATTCTTACTGAAATTCTTTTTAAAAAAAATAAAATAACGCAGTAACGATATAATGTTTGTAATAATATAAAGAAGTTATTAAAATTAATAATCAAAACTCTAGTACATTTTAAAAATCGTCAAAAATACCCATCTCGTATTTTACGTGGTAGCCACCAAAATTTTTGATCGTCTTTCCGCTTTCAATTTCTTCTATTTTTTTTTCTCTTCAGAAAAGAGTACAGATTCTTATACAATCTTATAAAATGTAACGCGTTAGTACACTCGAGGGTCAGATTTTGACGAAACTGTGACAAAAATTTGTTTAAAACTGACGCATTAACTGTCAACATCGTAGATACACACAGTTATTTTCTTATACTTGTGAGAAAATATTCAAACACAGTTATCAAGAGTGATTGAGTGCACCAAGAGGCCAGAGTGATCATCCGTGATCACCAGTAAAATAAACGCAATATGGATAAGGACATGATCTTATATAACTATATTTCTTATTTTGTCACAGTATGCTTAGAAAAATGAAAATTCTCTTCTAGTCTCCTGGGAGCATTATGTAAATGTAACAACCCGGATATCTGGTCTTTCATTAATTTTAATACTCCATCTCGTATTACTAAGGCTCGTTTGGTCCTTAGACCACTCACCTCATCCTTTAGGTGATTTAACAACGCTATTTACGGCAAATGCTGAGTTTTTTTTTCGAGGAACTTCACTTTTTAAATCAATCATTTTTCTAAAATCAAAGTTTTAAAATAAAGAATAATTGAAATATATAGAGTGAACCATATCAGCTACTTTAAATTATTTTTTTCGTTAATATTATACATCCCCATTCAAAAGTCTTGGTTAATCAATCACAAAATTAAGCAGAGAATTGATATTTATTTATTTGGAAATTTGAAAATATGTGAATTTAGAAATTAGAAAGTGGAGGCACTTGGAAATTTAAAAGTTAAGAAATGTAAGAATTGAAGAATTTAGGAATTCAAGTATTTAAGATTTTAGAAAATCAAGAATGTAGGAATTTAGAAAGGCTTTTAAAAATTTAGACATCTAAAAATTTTGAAATTGAGAATTTTAAAATGCATTTAGGATTTTAAAAATGTAGAAACACGAGAATTTACAAATTTAATAATTTAAGAATTTAGAAATTTAGAAATTTAGAAATTTGGAGGAATTTAAAAATTCATAAAATTAGGAACTTCGGAATTAGGAAATTTCAAAATTCAAAAATTCCGAAATCCGAAGGTTTGTAAATTTAGAAATTTGAAATTCTAGAATTCTAAACTTTAGAAATGCAATTTAAATTACCACATTCATTTATAATCCAACGATATCATTTGAGAATTAAAATATTATTAAATACATTACATCAAAATTTTTCTCCTTAATCGCAAAGTGAAATTAAAATGAATCGAATTTTTCTTGTAGTCTTTCTTATCTTGTATTGCCATTTTTGTATTTATTGTTTTGTCATGTATTATTTTCGCTAACATTATATTCTCGATCATTCTATATACAAACTATGTGTATATATTCTTTTCATTAATATTAATATTTATTATCTTGTCATATTTTATATTTTATTTTTTTATTTTTTTATTTTTTTATAATATTATTTTCTTGATCATTATATACACATTCTATATAAACAAAGGGCTTCGCCCATAAATAATTAAAATTAAATTGAATTAATTTTTTTATAATGTTTCATATATATATATAATATTTCTGATTCGGTATTAAGAAATATATTTTATATATATATATTTCTTAGTAACGAATCAATTTTTCCAGTTATAGAACCCCATACATACATATATATATATATATATATATATATATATATATATATATATATTTATATTCAATTTTGCGAGTAGCGTTTTTGTAATTATTAAGTAACTCAAATCCTCGATCAAGATCAAACATAGGTGAATTTCATTTTGTTTCTAGTCGATCTGAATGGTAACTCGAGAACCGCGAAAACGTCAAACTAGCTATCGAGGTTGACTTCTAAGATAATCGTCGACCCCCTCACGAGTGACATTGTAGTTAGATAGGTTTCACAGCTCGAGTTTCGAGTCGAGCAAGATTCGTACGTTGGGAGTGGCCCTCGAAAAACTGGGTGGAGATTAGAAGTGCGATTCAACGGTATGCCACCTTCGCGTTCGTGTCGTGCTGTCGAGGAGAAATGTTAATTTCTCAAACATTTAATTGAGAAACACAGATTTTAACGATAAGCATGACACAGAGCATGTTGCTCGCAAATTTAATAAATTTAAATGATGTTTTGGTCTTATTACGAGTTAGAGCAAACAATTCAAACAATTTAAATTTCTTGTAATGGCGTATAATGGCATTTAAAAAAATTGAGATTTTTTGAATTTTTATATTTTATATAATTTGATTTCTACTCATATGAATTTTATAATGAATTTTTATCTATCTATATTTCTCTTAGGAAATTTAAATATTTCATTATTCTTTCTGGAATCGTTATTTACATTAATCATTTATTCACAATGTTATACTAATAACTTTTCGAATTACGATTGCTTGATGTCACCATTACATCGTACTTTCAACGATAAACAACAATTTCAACGACATTCTCGCAGTATTGATTCAATTAAAAAAAGAAGAAAAGAAATTCGTTTACAGACATGTTCCATGACTTTCGAAATGTCAATAATGGCGGAACGATCTCTAGAACGACACGACTATCGGATTCTGTTCGCTATTGCATCGTGAAATGCGAACTCGCGTCCACTTGTAAAGTTCGTTCCAGTCTCCGAATCATAGCTTGGACATCGAACAAGCCCCGGGGACCCAATGCTTTGTGGAAACGATCCTCCGTTATCTGCTGACCACCGCTCGCATGCACGAAACATTACGGTAGGCATGATCGAATCTACGCTTCAGGCAGTATATTGACTCTTGTATAGCAGAGAGCACAATACGAGCAGAAGTTTCGATCATTTCCGCGAACACGAAACGGTTGAGTAACATTTTTGCAGCGTGTTACTCCTGCTGGTAACGTAATAGTGTTTCAGCCTGCTAATTTCGAGTGACGTACAATATGTTAAAAAGTAACAACTTTAAATTGAAGGGTTCTTAGAAATATGGGCATTTCTCAAAAAAAAAGTCCATTCTCCTTTTATTATATTTTGCATTTTATTGCATCTATGGATTTGACTTTATATGGTGAGAAATTTCCGATCTCGTATCGCGATAATTGGATAGAAAAAACAAAAAATTAAACGTGGTATTTCTATAGAAATGCCCTATTTTCGTTTAATTTCTTGTTGAATAAAACATTTAAAAAAATGTCCATTCTTCCTTTACTATATTTTGCATTTTATTGCATCTATGGGTTTGATTTTATATGGCAAGGAATTACCGATCTTGTCTCGCGATAACATTGTATTTCTATAGAAATGCCCATTTTTCGTTTAATTTCTTAAATAAAACATTTAAAAAAATGTCCATTCTCCCTTTACTATATTTTGCATTTTATTGCATCTATGGGTTTGATTTTATATGGCAAGGAATTACCGATCTTGTCTCGCGATAACATTGTATTTCTATAGAAATGCCCATTTTTCGTTTAATTTCTTAAATAAAACATTTAAAAAAATGTCCATTCTCCCTTTACTATATTTTGCATTTTATTGCATCTATGGGTTTGATTTTATATGGCAAGGAATTACCGATCTTGTCTCGCGATAACAAAAAGTCAAACATTGTATTTCTATAGAAATTTTTCGTTTAATTTCTTGTTAAATAAAACATTTAAAAAAATGTTCCTATCCTTCTCTAAATTATTACAAATCTTTATTTGGGAGTACGTGATAAGGGTAATCGTTGCGAGTGTGTCGATGAAGCAGCGGACGTCCCAGATGTATTCGTAAGAGTACAGAAATACGCTCTAAAACCGAACCGGACTATTCTTCACTACTTCTTGACTCATTGATATATGTATGTCGATGGACGAGAAAAGGTACGGATAGAACTACTGCACAAGTAGACCCTTAGACAAGCGGTCAAGATATAAGATTATTTTCGACCAAAATGTACCGTTGGGCAATTTTCCTATAAAATAATAATTTCGCAATTACCTTGGTACTATCCAGGAATACGTCCCTCGCATCACGTTTATGACATTTGTTCTTTTTTGGATTTGACTATAAGACCAAAGTCAGAGAAACACGTCCCGTACATTTAAAAGTAAAAACAAAATGAATTTATATGTGGTTACAATAATTCGAAAATTATAGTAAAGTTTTGTTTCATAAATTTGTAATTTGAGATTATAAACTGTTTTGATCGTGATGAAGTTGTTGCCTTAAAATGCTCATAAGAAACATCTATGTTTCAATCACTTCTTCTACTGTGAAGTGACATTTATATTGAATGATTAATTGTGTCTCTTTATTTAAAAGCAGTGATAAGTGTCTAAGAAGAAAATCAGTTTTTTTTCAGAAACACTACATATTTATGAACAAAGAACAATTCAAGTATACAACCTGTTTTCTACATCCGGTGAAAAAGTTTTGAATATAATTTTGATTATAATTTTAAGTTTTTTTGTAGTGCAAAAATTAAGATTCCAATTGATCCGTAATTTGTGTTTGAACATATAATTTTCATAGGCAAATATTCAAGAAAATGTATTAACATTTATCTGGAAAAACCAAAAAAATTACAATGTTTAGACAAATAACTTTTTGCAAAATGATGTTCATCATTAAATTTGTCGTTAAAAAATACTAATTTCATCAATTTACACAATAGCTATATCTTCAATAATTCCCAAGATATTTGCCAAAATAGATTCTACAACCTCAATTTTGAAAATAATTTAAGAAAACTACACCAAAGTCTTCTATACAGAAGAAAACTATACTAAAGACTAAAAAACGATAGTTGTTCAAAAATGTGATACACATATTAAAGAAAATGAATTATAATAAATATTACCTATTATAAAATACAAACATAAGTTCTTTAGAATGCGATCTTTTAATAAATTCATTCCTCATTGTTATTCAGCTTTATTTGACTTTTAATGAATAAATTATAACGTGTAAAATATAAAATTTCTATTTATGATAATAATTTCTATTTATATTGATCCGAAACTTTTTCGAAAATTAAAAATCAAAGAAAATTCTTTCTTTTCAAAGAAAACAAATGACGAAATGATTGAAGTTGAACGTAAGTTGAAGTAAATTTTTTCATTTTACATAATTTTACTTTTTTCCTAAATATTAAGTTCTAGTAGCGAAACAGGTTCTTTTTTTAATGACACTGAAAGACATCAGTGTTGTTTTACAATATAAACTAAATATATATTATAATATTTACTTTAAAATAATTAAGGATAATTAATTAGTATTCTCAGTGATAACAAATTTGAAACTTACTATAGAAAGATATGAATCATTCAATGTTGACAGTTGAAGGATTTTTGTACAAATATTTCTTGCTTTATATTATTATGCAATTTTATATTATGACTGGAAAAATTGATTCGGCAAATAGATATATATAAAATATAAGAAATATATATATAATATATAGAAACAAATATATATATATAATATATAATATATAATATATATATATATATTTCCTACATTTTATATATATTTATTTGCCGAATAAATTTTTCCAGTCACAGAACCTGATATATGTGTGTATATATATATATATATATATATATATATATATATATTCAATGTGTATATATATATATATATATATATATATATATATTCAATTTTTTTTTCATTGTCTTAATATTAAAAAGTAAAATTTAAGAATATAAACTGGTTCAGCAAGATATATATATATATATATATATATATATATATATATAGTAATAAATTTAATTTCTAGTTCTTTTTAACCAGTCTAGACCAATTTAGACACAGTCTCGTTTTAGAATTTAATGATATTATAAATATTAAAAAACGATGTAATAACAATTGATCAATCGATTGAATTGAAGAACTGGCAAGGAATTCAAATTATTCGACAATAAACACTGAATGAAATTCAGGCATTTTCTATATGGAACAACGCAATTAAAAACATTAGAATAAAACAGTTTAGATTAACGCATACTACGCGAGAAAGAATGAAATTACCAAATATACCATTGTGGTCGTATGAAAGCAATTAACATTTCAGACAACTCGTGGATCGAGTGGAATGACTTGAAGCAAGCTAGAAATTCACATATGGTACACCATATCTCGACATAGTTGTGAAATATGATATCTTGACCGCTGTTTAATTAATCGTAAATAAAGATTCGATTTCGCACTTTCTTGCTGTAGGTAAGTTGCGGCAATACGAAACAATAAATTCTTTCTGTTTTATGTTTCAGACACTGGGGAGAATATTGAAAGATTGTAAATATTTTATTTTATATAGAATATTAAGCTATTAAATTGTAATTACGCGACGTTTTATTTGCAATTATTTAGATCAAAATGATCAAAATCTGTTTTTTTAATATTGGAACTATGAAAAGAAGTTCCAAGGATACACTCACTATCTTGTCTTTCATTTAGATTTCGTATTTTTATTTTCATTTGATAAATGAAATACAGTATACGAATATTATTAATTTAGAACGCGTTATTTATTGTTGTTTATATCTTAAATATACGTATCGTTATATAATTTCTTATACGTATCGTTATATAAATTCTTATACGTTATATAATTTCTTATATTATATCTTAAATATACTTATCGTTATATAATATCTTGAATATCGTTATAAAATTTGGAAAAAAGACAGAATGAACCGGACATCTATTTTTATCTCAAATCTATAATAAATATATATCCCTGTAAAATAAAATATATCCAAAACTGTGCAACCACACCATTTTTCTTCTTTAACAAAGAATTCCAAACACGAGATAGTAACTGGTGAAAAACGTGCAAGATGAAACGATGGTGCACGGAAATCGTGATCGTAAATTAAAACTAAGCTAAACAGATTACATGTCAGAAGCAGTTCCACGGGCAAGGGTGGTTCGACTCTTGTAAATCTCAAGTAACATCCTCGACTCATGACTGCTGTCCGTGCTGGATAAGTACCCCGTACTTAAGGGAGCTTCGAGATAAACATCCGCGGCTTAGTTGAAACAAGCACGGGCGTTATGCATTACTCTTGCTCGCGTTCCACAGCAACGAAACCACGATGCTTCCAACCATCGGTAACCTACGCTTCGTTTCTCTCGCTACCTGTTGCGCGTGCTACGTTACGCTACACGATTTCTGCAAGCGCAGTAGCGCAGGCCAAGAGATTCAGCTGGATGAAGACAAGTTTCTGACGACGATTTAACATTTTGACGATGGCCGACGTGAAAGCAAAGATTCGCGACCATTTTGTAAAATTTTGAAATTTTGATAATTTTTTTTAAAATTTTGGAAGTTTTAGAAGTAGAAATTTTAGAAATTTTGGAATTTTTAAATTTTAGAATAAACACTTTTAGGACAAACATACAGTTAATAGACAGTGTGTACAGTAACACACAAATATATTCATACTAATATATTTATAATATACATATATATTTACTAATATATTTATAATATATATTATAATATACTAATATATTTATATAACATACTAATATATTTATAATATATATATTTACTAATATATTTTACAATATAAATTTAAAAATATTTACTTTAAAATAATTAAGAATAATTAATTAAGTATTCTCAGTGATAACAAATTTGAAATTTACAGAAAGGTATGAATCATTCAATGTTGGCAGTTGGAAGATTTTTGTACGAATATTTCTCGCTTTATATTATTATGCAATTTTATATTATGATTGGAAAAACTGATTCGTCACTAATATATATATTTGTGTGTAATACAAAATTTAATTTCTAGTTCTTTTTAACCAGTTTATATTCTTAAATTCTACCGTAAATAGAATTTAAAAGGGAATTAAAACGAAATGTAAAGAATAATGTAAGTACTGAGGTCTATTTCTAGGCCGATAGGCTGAAATAAAGATTCATCAATTCTACCTTAAGGCTGAAAGAAATCCCAATAATAACAAGCTCAAAATTTTTCTTACGTAAATAAATAAAATTTTGATTTTAAAGAATCAAGGAATAATTTGTTATAATTGTAAATTTTTTAAAACGCAATTCTGTATAAACAATACTACCGAATCAAATAAACATTAAATAGCAAGGTTTCTCATTGAAATATTAAATTTAATTTCTCAGATTACCTTTCATTTCGTTGATAAATAGATTTATACACAAATTGCTTCTAGTTTTGAACCATCACTTACCTTATACACCTCCATATTAAGTTATCATTATACGACAATAAAATCACCTCCATGCAGAAAAATATTAGAAACAGTACTCACCTGTGCAGCCTTCCGCGGATAATCCGTAATGGTCGATGTCACAGTGATCACACCGGAAGCCAAGGGCACCTTCCGCGCACCTGCATTCACCAGTTACGGGATCGCAGACCTCGTCGAGGGCACCCACGTCGCAGTCGCATTCCCGGCAACCTGCAGTCACGTTCCCGTAACCTTCGATGCAAGAGGAGCAGTCACGACCCTCGAACAAAGGCTTGCAAGGACACTGACCGCTCTTCTCATCGCACTCGGTGGAACTGCTGCCCAGAGGATCGCAGTTGCAAGCTGCAAACATGAGATTTTCCAGTTCAGATTCCCCGTTCAAGAGCATAGAATCTTATGGAATGGCGATTCGTATAGGAAAATTGATAAAAATAGATCAGAAGTTCCCAAAAAATAAGAATACTTGTTCACTTGTTTACAAAGATTTTACAATCGTCACAATTAATGCAGCTACGTTGACGTGCGTGTAAGCTTAAAAAGTTAAGCTTTCTAACTTTAATTATATATTGATTTATTATTAAATTAATATTTCCAATATTTATGCTTTGAAATTTTAATTATGCATTGAAAGCGAATGAAACATTGTTTCAAAAACTTACTGTCCTTAAAAGTGAATCTCGACATATAAAAATATACAAACTACAATTGATTATCTTTAGTAAAATCAAGGTGAGCAGATTCTTCTTGTATATATACGATAAGTCATCATTATATACATATTGCATATAACATTTTTCTGAGAGTTAGAATATGTTCAACCAGCATGATTTTACCCAGGAAAGCTTTTATTGATATATTTTTGCCTACTATATTTTGCTATTTAGTTTATCATAAAAATAAACAAAAACTTTCCACTGTAATTTTTTATATGAATAAAAAAATATGAATATAATAGCAAGATCATACGATGCATGAGGGTATATATTATAATTTATTTTGTTAATATTATAATTTATAATGTTAAGACAATGGTTTCTCCATAATATTATATTAGTGATACATAGATTATTATACCCACATAATGAAAATTCAAATTATATCTGCAGCAATAATGCGAGAAAGAGGAAAGAATTGTAAAAAATAAAATCTTTTTTATCTTTAACTTTCGATAGAATATTTTTGAAATGAATATTATAGAAATTATAGAAATGAATAATAAGAATTGATGAAACTCAAACAAAATAATGCGGTTTGTAAAAAAAAATTTCTAGACGATGATTTCGATTCATGTAATACGAATATTACCTATGTCATGATAAATAAGAATTAAAATAATAGAAATATTTATACTATAAATAATTATATTTAAAATTACGTTTAAGATAAATTGTATACAAATATATTTCAATAAATATAATATAGAGAATATCTGCGTAATATAGAGAACAATAAAAAAAATATAGTATATTATAATGAAGAATTTTATACAAAATGCTAAAATATTGTAAACATATGCACTGTGCAAAAAAGAAATTATATTTTCACAATCCTATAATTATAAAACGAATAGTCGAGGAAATATCAATTCTATATTTTTATATGTGTTTAATAAAAATTCATTTATTTGGATACTCTAATAATTTTTCAGTACCACTATAGTTTATTTTTAAAAATATGTTAAAATATGAAAGACTGAAATTTTAAATATGTAACAAAAATAATAATACAAGTTCTAATAAATTGTCCTGATCCATTTTAATATAATCTTTTTTATATTATTATTAATTATATGTATATTATTAAATTATATTACATTAAAAGCTGATTATTTTATTGAAGTCAATAAAATTGAAGAATTCTAATTTAAGCTCAGTGAATAACATATAGATAGACTGCGGATGTTTATACATTTTTGGGCAATTTAAAATTCCAAAAAACTAGAAAATACATATAATATTTAAAAATATATATGAGTACAGCTTATTACAATATTTAATAGTTCTTGTTATAATATTTCATTCATAAAAATACATAAATATCTACAATCGACTCATTGAACATTCAACTTGTATTAGTACCATTAACATATTTAACATATTCAATTTCTAATAATTAGGAACGCTATTTAAAGTTGAGCAACGATCTTCCTTATTAAATATACGTGTTGCAAGTTACGTAAAATGTTGGAGAACATTTAATGATTAAATGTAAGATTTAAAGAATGTTCGATATCCACGAGATATCGCGTGCTAATGTCGGTGAAATAACGAACCAGAAGTAACAGATGATACTCACGCAAGCAGTTCTGTTCTAAAGGATTTCCGTAATGAGCTGGTTTACATTTGTCGCATTTCCAGCCTTCCGTGTTACCGCGACACTCCAGGCAGCGCCCTGTTTGTTGATCGCAGGGGCCGCCGCCGCAAAAGCATGGCTCGCACGTACCACCGGGTACCAGAGGGTTTCCAAAGAATCCTACGTCGCAGCTTTCGAAATAAATTTGAATTTTATTATCATTTCTATTTCATGTTAATTAATTTTACATTAAAACATTTTAATGTTTTTAATGTGTAATGTGTTTAAAATTTTGTTGTGTATTTTAATGTAATTTTAAAAAAAATTTTATAATTTTATAAAATTTTATTAATACTACTCTTTAAATGATAGTGACAAAATCATTTGAGTAGAAGAAATAGAATTATTTCACACTTGCACAATAAATATACTTTAGTAAAAATGTAATGATATTTGTAAATATTTGTAAATATGTACTTCTCTTCAATTATTGAACACTAAAATATCTCTAGAATTTCTTTAAGAAAAGAAAAATCTGATAGAAAATTTGCTTCTAAATTCGTAGAAAAGAAAATATATTATTGAATCTAATCTGATTCAAATGGGAGTAGTATTGATGAAGTTTTATAAATAAAATTTTTAGAAAACAGTCACAACAGTATGCAACATTCTAAGTTTCATACTATTAATGGAAATTGAGAAAGTTTTATTAAAACTTCAAAGTTGTTGAAATTATAAAATTATAAAAAACTATTCCAATATGTTAAATAATTTGTATTGAACTTCAGACTGTTAAATTATGTGAAATCAATAGAACATTTCGATTAAACTGTGCAAGTATCTAATTTATTTTTTAATTCAGAAGAATTAGACTGCGATCTTTTTCAATGATATATTTTTATGAACACGTCTATTAATTGTTATAAGATATATATATATTTGCTGTGTTTTTACATCAGATTTCATTACATCTGTCTTATTATATTTTGTATCCTTTTCCTATTATTTATTTACTTACTTTTCACAGTGGTCGCCAGTGTAGCCTTTTGGACATTGTGTACATACATATCCACTGTCAATGTCAGTAGGATCATCCAGTTGACAATTTGGGCTAAAATTATTGGACTCGATTAAAAGTGGACAGGCACATCTTTTGCAATCAGTTGGTGTGCCTTTGAGAGCGATACCGTAAAAACCCGGTGCGCAACGATCACATTTGGGGCCTACTGTATTATGCTCACAGATCTATTGAACAAAAAATATTAAGTTTTAAATAAATACATGTCATAATAACAGAAGAGAGATTATTTTTATTATTAATAATAACATAAATTTTAATAAAAGTTATTTTAATAAAATTTTACATTATTGTTAGTTTATGATACCTTAATTATCAACTAAGTAATACTTAAATAAATAAATTAAGAAAAGCAAAATATTTAATAACTCGCACTTGTTTTAAATCGTTAATTAAAAATTAAATATTAAATTTAAATAAATATTAAATATTAAATAAATATCAAATTTAATTAATTAAAAACTAGATTAAATTCATTGTTAATTAAAAACTTGTGAAAAAATTAATAAATTAATTTAGTAATTAATATTTTGGATACTGATAGTTGATAAAGATAACATCTTTTCTCTTGCGATAAATCTTTAGATTTACCATACACTTTCTTCACTACCATTAGACGGTTATTGCATTGAAGGTAAAGAAGAGATCTACATAAACGAACTTAGGTCAATGTCTATACTTCTGAATTTATTTTTATCATATCTTTTATTTGAAATTATCGAATGTTAATGAATAAATTAATCTACCTGCTTTTTATTGATACCGTTTTATTTACAATTGCACTTCTTAATTATAGAATTAAATGTAAGTCCTTTGACTTATTTGGTAAAGTTACCGGGAATGTATAAAAAATATAAAAAAAATATTATAAAAAAAGATTAATCTATCCATGAAAAAAAGATTAATTTAGATACTGATTCTTATGTTAAAATCGAATAAATTTTAATTTCTACATAATTAGTTAATTTATTATCAATCGTGTATATATTTTTCTCCAACTAAATTCATCACAAATAATTGTTATTAGAAGGATAAATAATCTTTTATGTATTATAATATTACATAAATCTTTCAATTATGTTTCTTATTTTAAATTAGACTTCAAATTCTACTTGCATATTTATATATTTTATTATATTATATCTAAAGTTAGACAAAAAATGAGAAATTTCTCTTATGAATGTGCTTCATTATAATTGATTTTTCAATAAATTATAAAATAAATACAAAAATACTCACTGTGCATTCTCCAAGAACGAGATCACAAGTACTCGCGTGTCCGTTACAATCACATTTCACGCATACGTGATGATCCTGATGATCAGACCCATTTTTGATCAATTTTACGTAGCCCCATGCACAATTTTCGCAAGAAAGTCCTGTGTATCCTTCGGGGCATTCACATGTCTCTACCAAATTGTTACTCTCGCCATTGGATGAAATTTCTCCGACTGATATAATTGCCGAGTGTAAGCTGAAACACAAAAAATATAATTAATCTTCGAATTCAACAAATGCCATTGATTGATCAAATTTGTAAAATTTCTTCTGCGTAATAATATTGTTCATGTATAAAGTAAATAGTGCAAAATTTATTTGGTTTCCTGCAAATATGTTATTTTGTGATTTAAGATCGAATTGTTTAGAAAAAGGTTAACAATTATAGAATATGAATATTTTATATATCGTATGTGTTATTTTCAAAGTTTCCTGATATTCCCTCGGAATTTGAATATAAAATATTAAATAAATGTTTAAGTTTGTGGCGAATTAGGATGCCATGGAATTCACCGAAAGTAGTTTTATATAACTAGTTTAATATATATATTCTATATGTCTTATAATATAATTAATAGATATTAGGTTACAATATACAATTCGCACGTGTCTCTCTCTTGTCGGTTTCGGTAATACTACTGACAATGAGACGAAAGCGCCACGCACGGTACATCTTTTCCAGTAGTGTCGCTCGTATCTATATCACCCGGTGTTATTTACTATCCAACAAGATTATATAAAAGTTTCAATTCTGTATTAATTGTTGTCTTACTTTAAATGTTCAAAAATAGATACATATATTATACAAATAATATTAAATATATATCAATTATAAAGAAATTACAAATTACAATTATAATTATAAATTATTATAGTATATAATATATATTATATTAAATATCTAACATTAAGTAAATAAATTAATTTTAATATATAAATACAATATATGTATATACATTTTTGAACTTCAAATGAAACTTGTATTATGTACAGTGGATCAAAAAAAATGTGGCAATCATTTTTTGCTCGACTGTATGTTATTCTCCTAGCTGGACAATGAGTCAAAACATTAAAATAAAAAATGAACGTTCTCAGAACTTTACGAAAATGTTTTATTTACTTTGTTTCGAAACGATACGTCCTAACGACACGACGTAGCAACTGTAACAGTTTATATGCTTGCTAAACTCCTGAAGTCAGTTTATGTTTATGACATTCGTATCACCTAGAATAGAGATGCTTTACTGGTCGACGAGCCCTTGCTCCTACTCTCGCTAGCGCTATCCCCTCCACTGCAACGATCTTAGAGTTAAGCATTTTTGATCTAGAATATACGTCTTGTCGTAATATTAGATTTTTTACGTAATGTATGTTTGAAATGTACATCTATATTTTCAATTAATTAGATATTTGCTTTTATCAATAAAATAGAATAGAATAAAATGTAATACTGACTGTAGAATACGGCTTCGTATTAAATGTTTTACACTTTACCAATAACTAGGATTATAATTAATTATTTTTTCATTCTTTTTATATATTTTTATTTTATTACGTGTGTTTTTCTTATTCCTCTTGTGTATTATCAACATATTATTTTATCAGAATGTTTTTATATTAACATCTTTTTTTAATATACTAGTAATTATTATCTTTTTTTACACATAGACATATGTATATGTAAGTGTATATATATATAATGTATGTATATAGGTATATTATTACATTATAATATGTAAAATAATATAATTATATAATTATTAATATAATTAATTTTCATATAATCTCAATATAGACTGACAAGATGATATATTTTTAAAAATATTTTGGATCTTTAATTCTTGAATTCTTTTTTACAGGCGAATATATTATAATAAGAATTATTATATAACTGCATTCATTATCGAAAAGAAAGAGTTAAATTAATCTAAATGATTAAAAAGTAATCCAGTTTAAGCATTGGTATACTATTTACAGTTAACATAATGATAAGCCGAATTCGAATTGAACAAATTTTAAAATTTTAGTTCATATTTAACTTCATTAAACGACCAATATAAATCTATATTAATTTATTATACATTCTCTCACACAACATACGGCCGAATGTTACATTTTTTTATGAAAAAATGAGTAAAAAGTATAGAATATAATAGAGAGTTATAAATATAAAATCGAGTTTGAAAAATATTTATTAAATATATGAATTGAATTGAGCTATTTGAATTCTAGACACGACAAAAAGGAATAATTAAGAGAAAGTTATTTTACGTTTGAAAATAAATAAAAAATATAGCAAATTTTTTTATTTAAATCTTAATTTTCAAGAAAATAGACTTTGAATACGTTCGGTTAAAACTTATCTTTCGTGCACTTGATAAATTTTCAAAGTCGATTTTCTCTAAAACAAAGCATCTTACAAAAATTTATATTAATATAAGAAAATATTTATCACCTGCAAAGTATAGTGCTTTGTATGTACATAATTCAATTCTACAATATTAATAATATTTTATAGCAATTGGTAACATTCTCTAAAAAGTAATATTCTATCTGTATGCATAAAATAATTTTCTATCAAAATCCTATTTTCTAAATTATATTTTCAAAAATATGAATTCGAATAAAAATTCACAATATGCAATTTTATTTTACTTGAATTTCTAATTGGTTCACATACCTGCCCTCGATTTGCTCGGAATGATATTGTGCCCTTATCATGAGATATTTCAAATCCGCGAGAACTTTCACCATCTGTGTCCTGGTAACAGCATCTCCACGAAATTCGGTTCTTCTTAACCTGGTAGGTATATCTTGAATCTCACTGCGTACATGGTACCAGCCGTTTTCGCGTAGAGGCACGGTGATTTCGGCTTCCTGGCCATTATATTGTTCTTCGCCGTAAGCTATTCGCATACCATTATTACCCTGTGAAGAAACGAGACAAGAAGATTAATTTAAAAACAAAGAAAAAAATGTTAAACGTCGCGATCTATCTCTCGGTGGGGAAACGAATAACCTATAAAGGACGTAGGAGTGGTCTGACAAGTGGATTGCAAATTTTTGTATATTCATGAAAAATTGGAAGTTGAAAAAACCCACAGAATGCATGTGATAGACGAAAACATAAAATATCTAAAGTGATAGATATATTTAAGTTTCATTTCTTTATGTACGTAAAAATCTGCAATTATATAAATATACATAAATAAATAACCATTTGTATTTTAAAGAATTATTTAGGAAAATGAATGTTGGCAATCTCTATTAGTACCGAAGAAGAAAGGATATAAAATAGTTCACTTTAACAACTCACTCATAATAACTCATGCTGTTCCATCACAAGTGTATTTCGTTCGGCAGTTATAAAGAGAAGAAGGAGGAAAGTGACGAGCAGCAAATTTAAACTCACTACATTGTCTTTGCTTTACAACAGGTGGCGCGATTATCATACGTTAGAACAGCGATTTTTAACAATGTGCCGTGACATGATTAATGTGTCGCCAAATTTCTCATTAAAATAAAAAAAGATATAACTTGTCATTATTGTTAAATAAATGTAATTATTACTAATAGTACTATGTATATATATGAATATATTTTTTATTAATAACATATAACATGATTATTTTATGTTTGGATTATTGAAATTTTTGAAGCACGTAAAAGTATTTCGCGAGAGAAAAAAGATTGAGAACCACTAAGCATGGTCCAACAGTCTCGATAATAGATACCTTACAAACATTTATTAACATATTGTTCATCACATGATATTTATATATTTTACCTATCAAATGAAATATTTAATTTCTATAAAATTGCAATATAAAAGTGAAATGAAAGCACACGATTCATTTAATAATATATGATCTAGTTATTTATGATATTTAAAACTTTCGTCGATGATGAAATCATCGATATTCATACTTAATCATTCTAAAATATTCATAGGAATAGAAATATCGTTCAATGACGTGTTAATAAATATTATAAATTAAATAATATTGTATAAATAAATATTGACATGTTAATAAATATTATAAATTAAATAATATTGTAAAAATAAATATTGACGTGTTAATAAATATTATAAATTAAATAATATTGTATAAATAAATATTAAATGCGATTTAAATAATATTTGGCAAATATTTTGCTAATTTATATTTTACAAATACGAACAAGACATGATTTTTTATTAGCAAGTAGTGAATGTACTGTCGAGAATAATTATATTAAAAAAAAAGTTAATATAACCAAATTTGAATTGTTACAGAATATTATATAATATACTTGAATGTTATATTTATATAATGAAATATTTATTTATCTAATAAATATAATTATCTACTTTATAACAAAATTATTTTTTGTATACTTCGTATATTACACTAATAATTCTTATCATCGATATATTTCTTTGTATCAACATGATATGGCGAGATACTTTACATTTTAAATATACTTTTTCACATATATTTATACGAAAACAGTTCTTCTATTTGTGCTAAGAAATATAATCAATATAATCAAAGATTAATTAACAAAACATTTATTGCAAAACAAAATACTAAATGTTATATATATATATATGTATATATACACAGACGAATAAATAATATAAGATAAAGAATAAGTGAAAACTCATTAATCAATCAAAACAGAGAAAGAGAGAAAATTCTAATAAAAAATATACATACATAGATAAAAAATAGATGCCGAAAAAACAAAAACAATCAAATGACCGGTATGGTAAGATCGTCCGTATGGTCAACAGTAACCAATAAATAGATAAACAATTCATGTAAATATTAACGACTGGTGAATTTATAAAAATAGATAACTTTCTCGAAACCAACATTCGCGTAATAGAAACAGTGGGTACCAACTATTGGCTGGTGAGATAATCATTTATGAAATTGGTGAGCGGTTTCTGATGAATCATTGTCAGGATTTCTTAGGTTTATTGTTCTACAAATCGAAAATTAAAGGAAAACTATTTTCAAATCAATTCTCCCATTTCAAAGATCGAAAATATCTTTCATACGAATACTGTTTTCGAAGCTTTTGCGATCCTACTCCGAATGTACTTAAAGGTTCTGAATACGTTCCTATCGTGTGTATTCGTTTACTTCTATTGCCTTTGTTCGTGAAACGGATTATAGTAATTCAAATATCGAAATTTTTCAAAGATATCAGTCTAAAACAATAAAAATTTTTCAGATATCAATCTACAAACATACAACATAAAACGTCCCTTGTTTCTAATGACATAATACATCACGATCTGGCAATGAAATACAAAGTGATCACTGAAAGATATAAAACAAAAATAACTTTTACAAACACGTTTTTCTAATTTTTTATTATTTTATTTCGAAATATAATTAATAGACTTTTTTCAGTATTATGTGTGAAAAACAACATCCCTTAAATAACCACCATTTATGGCTTTTTTCTTTTTATTTTTTACTTTTTACAAATTAGGACTTTTTCAAACCCTTCAGTTTTCCTGTAATTATCGTAACATGTTGAAGATACACACTATTAAATCTAGTAATCAGATTTAATAATTAAAATCGATTTCATACTTGGTATGATATGGAATGTCACATCCATTTCAGATTTGTCACCTTAAATATCTCTTATCTTAATTTTATAAAATCTATGCAGGAAAGACAAAAATTATAAATACAAGAATACTGTTCTTGTTTTTCCTCGTTATTTATACAATAAATTTTACGAAATTAAAATTAAAATATCTTTTAAACTAATAATTTTTCGATATGCATAATATTATTATTAATATTATTATATATTAACTTAATTATTATTTATATATTATTAATTATTATATTATATTAATTATATTATTATTATAGCATAGTATTATTAGTAATATTATTATTAATATTTTTTAATAGAGAATGTCAAGTATTGATTGGATGAAAAAACATATCATTCTATTTAAAAAAAATGAAAATCATTATTTCTATATTATGTATTGTACTACACTATCTCTCGGTACCGAATAACTTTTGTTTATAAAATTTGTTTATATCTCTAAAAATAATAGAGATATTTGAGATGGCAAACTTAAAAAATAAATAAAATATCCTATGATAGCTATAGCACGCTATTCTGCATTATTATTAAATTTATTTAAAATTATGAGGATTTTGTAAAAAAATCTAATTGTAAGAAATTGAAAAAAGAAAGAAAAAATAGGTTGCGAGAAATATACTTACTATTAGAATAACATTAGGTCCTGTAATCGGTTTTCCACTGGTGTCACCGCGCATAACGACCCAGCTAACAGAATAAGTAAGATTGCTGCCATAAGACGAGAGTCGATTACCGCAATAAATTCGCGGGGCTAACCAGAAAGGACTGTCGTATTCGACATCGAAAGATGCGATCGTGAGCCAACCATTATCCGTGTCCAAAATAGGAACAATGGCACGAGTTGCATTCATGTCAGTTACTAACCAATTCTCCATCGAGGAAATCTGAAATTAATTAACGAAAATGAATGATTTCATTTGAGACATTGATTAAATTAACTGAAGTATTGTTTATCACATGATTTTTAATTTCATTGGAAATATCTAAATGAAATATTGCAAAGTCTGTCGCAATTTAACACTTTTTATCTTAAACAAAAATTGTTATAAAAAATATGCCATTAAGTACATATTTATTTGGTTAATTGTTAAAGTATTTGGTAAATTGTATCGCAGTTTTCATTCATATCTTTCTATAAAATGTTACTACCTATTCAACTTGCAATATATTTTTGATGTTGAATAAAATAATATTTTTGTTAAATAACGTTTATTTTAGATAAAATTACTAGTAAAATAAATTTTATACATGATATTTCTATATAATATAATAATCATTATTATTTAAGATTATCTTTTAGTTCGTGTTATTTATCCTATCAATGTAAATAAAATTTATTTTTATTCCATTATTGTAATATTTTTCGAATGTATTGTATAGCATTGAATTCCTTTCGAATTCGAAATTCTTTTAGAGATTTATTCAAATAGTAATTGGAGAATATAAGATAACTGTATGATTATTAGATGGATGTAGATATTGTTTATTTGAAGTTAGAATGAATCTAATTTTATTCTATCATTAATTAATATCAATATTAAGAAATACAAGTTTTAAACTTATAAACCACGTACATTTAACGTCAATAAAATTTATACATATATATAAATTTATACACATATATAGGAAAATTCTTATTATTGGTCACCATAAATAATTAGAACATTCTTTTCTTATATGAAGAGGAATGTCATAAAACTTGCTAAAAACATAAATGTCAGATTAAAATCTGTTTTATTTCATCTAACTTATTTCTTTAAAATCAGTTTTGTAGTACGTAAATTATTGAAAAACGACCTGTGACAGTTCCATTTCAAGAACTTTTCAATTCTAGGATTGGCAATTTTTATACATATGTCTAATATAATAAATCTAGTTGACGTCATGTGAAAATTGTTTTAATGAAATATATAATGTTGTAAAGAAACTGCGTCCTATCGAAGTCTAAAAAATGATATATTTAATTAATCTTTTATCAAAGATTTTGGAGCATTTCAAAATAAATTTCAGTAATCTACTATTTCTCAAATCGTTTTTATCTTGATAAAAGTAAGTACGCATATATCAACAGATGTAGAATTTTATATGATAAAATGTTTCTGCAAATGCAAAAGGTAACATGTTTTAGAGTGTAAACGATTAAAAAACAAGCGTCTTGAATAATTGAAAAATTAGTAAATTAGCAGTTGAGTTTGGAGTGCGAAGTATAATTTACAGCTGTTCCTTTATGAAACTATGGTCGATTTAATTTTCCTCTTTCACGTTAAAACGATAACAACGTACTATTACATTTCTCCTCGTTTTACTGGATACACGTGACGCAGAAGAGTTGTTGTGAGACAAAGTAATTGCAGACTTGTCGTTTACTCGTGAGTAGATAAATGCAGTTATTGTCCATTTATCCAGTTCATCTTGAAACCTGAACTTGGATCTCTGCTATGACTTGAGTGTTCAAATGAAGGGGTTGACTCGAAAGCCTACAATTTTAATTACTTTCACCAGTGCATTGTAATTAAATTTATATTCGAGCATATGTCTTAAGTGCTTTGCCTCTGATAATATTAATATTCGTTCTTCCATGACCACCTATCAACTTTTACAAAATATAACTATTTATTTCAATTTTTTTTCTTATTCCTTCAAACATTTGTAATTTGATTTATAGTTCTATCATTGTTATTAATAATTAATTAATTTTCAATTTAATTCGTTTCTTTATATGTGTGTTAATTTTATTACCTCATTATAATTTTACATTCATTGCGATATTAATTTTACATATACATTTATTAAAATACTGGAGAAATATTTCAGAAATAAAAATAAAAATATATCTGCATACTGATAGAATAAATAGCTGAATAGCTGAAAAATAATTGTAAATAATAATGAATATTACATTAAATGAGTACTATAATATCCTTAATTTTAATTATCTTTTAATGAATTAGACGATTAATTAATTAATTTTTTATGTGTATTAATATTATCAATATTAGAAATTTAGTATATGATAATACATATTTACTTCGAGAATTTTTAAGTAATCTCCTATCTAAAAGTGTTTCTATATTTTATCTTTATCGTCTAAGTGTGTTTAAATAGAGAATTCAAATTTATACAAAGACAAAGAATTTCAGTCAATATAAAATTAACATCAATCTCTATTTTAATATAATCCTTTCCTAACTCAAATAGATTAATCTTTTACATTTTTGATAAAAGAAAAAGATTCTAAATTTAAAATGAAAATTAATTCCTTATTTTAATCTGAAATGCATAACAGAAAGAGATCATTCATTGCTAATGACAAAACAAGATTTTTTAAATACAAATATAGATAAGATAATAATAAAATATAAATTTTTAAGTGATTGAAAATTTTATAATTATGTCTATTGAACACTTTATTATTAATAATTCATGTTCATAGGGATTCTTCAATATCGCATTTTAATATGTACAATTTTTTAATTACTCTATTCTAAATAGTACTTTAATAAATGTCAATAATATCTATCTACATGTCGCACTTCTGCGATGAAAGTGATACAACTCGAGTTATCACTATAAAAATGTTACAGAGACAATCCTTCATCAATTATAAAGATCTTATTCATTGATCTTCATAATTTTACCAGTAGAATTACGTTGCTCTTTCTAATTCGCGTGATATAATATACGAATACCTTTTATCATGAATTTTGTTTTAACTGTCGTTGTAAACAAATGTGTATTAATAAAATAAGAAGTATTACTTTGAATTGCATTGTTTCTTTAATTAACAAAATAATATTTAATCTTGTACGAAATCTTGAAAAATATACTTTTTTGTTCAATTTTTGCTTCTCTTGAAAAACATATCCTCTTTAAGTTGTGTCATTCTCTTTATGAGGAAACGATATATGTACATACATATGTACGTGTATATGAATAATAATCGACTTACTGTAGAATAAGACAATTTAGCGCTGCTACAACTATCGCTAACGCCGAAACAATAGCACGGAAGGCATCCATCAATATTTTCCTTGGTTAACGCAAAGTGTCCTGGTTTGCACTCGTTGCATAATTCGCCAGCGACGTTCGCCTTGCAAAGACAGTCTCCCTCGCAATCGTGAGATGGAAGAATTCCACGGGAATCGCACGGACATGGCATACAATCGGGGAATTGACGATAACCAGCTGCACACTGGTCACACTTGTAGCCCGAATAACCCGGTTTGCAATCGCAAGCGCCTGCTACCTGAAACACGATCGGTGTTTAATCCTTTTAGTACCCAAGCGCCGGTATATCGGCTTCGCGAGTTTTCTCTTATTTTGAACATTTTTCTGCCCATTTAATGCCTTACTTTTACAGAATATTTTCACTAAGAAACTACTAGCTCTTTTTACTGAGATTTTTACACGTTCTGTTTCTAGGGCAATGCTTTATAGTTGTGGACGATATATTAAAAAAATGATAAGAGGATTAACCAGTTTATAGCTAAAATTAAGAAATCACGAGTATACTCAAATACGACTGCTGTTGTAAAATTCAATGAACTACAATATGGTAGTTAGTTCTTTTGAAAAATCAGTAATTTTATTCATTTTATTATATGAAATTCATTGATATTGTTGGCAAAACTTCATAATTACCTTACTGAAAAAAAAAAAAATAAAAAAATATTTATCGAAAAAAATGACACTTTAGAAATTCAATCTATTCTTATTTTTGTTTTAATAATAAAGATTACCAAAAAATCATAAAAATATATGTATTTTATTTCACAATAAATATACTTTGTACAGTTTCTTTTTTCAAGTGATGTTCTTTATTTTTCTTGTTTCTTTTCTTTATTTCGTTATAGTTTTAAAATATTTCGAAATACTTTAAATTTATTGATATTTTTTACTTTTCATTAAATTTTTAATTTAATAATTGTAAAAAAAATTTAATTTAATTTAATTTAAATATAAATCTCTAATTTAATTATAAATCTCTTTTTCACATAACGAGTATACTCAATCAAAATTGATTCGACAATTATGAAATATTTAATAAATAGCGATTCCGAATTTCACTCTAAACATACAACGCTCGATACTTGATGCGAACCATCGTTTATTTATATCAAAGCTAATGTAGTTCTCGTTTCTAAAATGATAAGTTTCTCAACTAAACAGATAAAAATAATTTTATAAGATATATTGAAGTCGTCTCAGGCATCAACATTCAGGTTAAAAAAGTATTGCTCATTTAGTTCTTTGGTGATATCTTTAGGGAAACAAATGATTATTGTTTTCACAAAAAGTTCACTATATACAAAGTAAATTGTATTTATTTTGCAATTTCCGATAATAAGCTATACAATAAGAAATATATAACGAGAAATCAGCGTTTGATCTGCTTTTAATGTTATTAAAAAAATTATAAATTATCCACGTGACACTTCCAAAATCAGGCATACAATGATTTAAAATTTAAGATAGTAATTAAAGTACAAATACTATAATTCCCAATTTATGAAAAAACAATTACATTGTTTTGAATGTTCTTTGTTATATACAACTAAAAAAAATATTAAAAAATATAATTTATAACAAACAAGTGAAAATAAAAATAAACTCATTATTGAAAACTGTACACATTATTTTTGTATGTAGTTAACTATTTATGGATACAGAGTTTGCTAATATCATTTGTTTTCATAAAGATATCATCAAAAAACTAGTTTGACTTCTTTGACTGTACGCATAAAAGTGAACAAAAAGTATTCGTACACTGAATAAAAAGTTGTTGATATTTTAAACTGTTGGAACATTGAGGATGTAGAAAAACATCATATAATATATGGTAGAAATCGTTAATGTATTATATTTCAAAATGTAAGTGTTTAAAATGATTTACTAAAGATTGATAATTAGTGTACAATATTTTGATGTTCTATCAATTCTCTGTACACTTTTTCCAAATCAGATAATTTTTATCTTCTTTTTTTATGTTTAATATATTCCAACAGAGTATATGATTTACTGTACATAGATTTTTAACAAATTAAACTTAATTAAAATACTGCACTGCGAATGTTACTTATATTTTTGTAAAGATAATTGAAAAAATAGAATCTAGATGGAAAATTATTTTGTAATTTATTTTAAATATGTTATTTTTTTTGTATTACAGCAGGACTCCATTTATTTGAACAAAATTTTAATTAATATCCGATTGAATAATATTGGCTAGACTACTTATTAATTAAAACCATTCAAACCTAAATTCAAATTATATAAATGAAAAATTATTAGTAGAGTTGTTATATGTATTCCTATTATATATATATATAAACTATTGTTCATCAACAAGTTCGTATACATAGAATTTTCGTCAGGGATCGAAATTAATAGGTTCTTTTCATTTTTAAAAAAAACTTTATTCAAACTTATATATTTCGTATAAAAAGTACCTATTTTTTTGTAAAAATTGTTACAGAAAGAAGAGTTCAATTTTAGTATCCGCTACAAATATCGAGAACTTTTTTAATATTGATGAATAAATTATTTGTTCCTTCGACGGAAACATTTTTATTTTTGTATTTTGCAAATTCTATTCTGTCTGAAATTTTTACTTTCAAGTACGTTTATTTATCTGTTCTCATTGGAAGTTGTAATGTAAAAACATTTTTCGGAAAAGTTCTACGATCCATGTCTCAGATAGAACCTATTTAAAAATTTCTTAATATTTTTTAACTGAATTTTACTGGATGTACATTTTCGTATTGTGTACATTTGTGTACTTCTAATCCCATAAATGCACAAAAATCCACAATCAAATTATTATTGTAATGAATTATTTCCAAATCTCTAGAATTGACGGATTATATCAATTTGGCATGAATATCTATATATCTTAAAATGTTATGAGATTAGATAAAGATTATATATTATTAAATATATAATCCCTTATAATGTATATTTAATAATATATAATATAAATATATTTTAATATATATTATTATATTTAATAATATATATTAATATATTTAATATATAATAATATATATTAATATATTTAATATATAATAATATATATTAATATATTTAATATATAATAATATATATTAATATATTTAATATATAATAATATATATTAATATATTTAATATATAATAATATATATTAATATATTTAATATATAATAATATATATTAATATATTTAATAATATATATTCTTGTAGAGATATATTTAAATATATTTAAATATATTTAATAATATATAATCTTGTAGAAATTATAATCTTTTAAAAAAAATTCTATATGGAACTCATTTGTCATGCATACTTCATATAAACACCTGCTTACCTTTCCTATATGGACGTAGGAATCATCCGGGGTACAGTAACCTGTGCTACCATGCACGTTGCAGTCGCATGGCAAGCAAGGTTCAAATGCATCAGGGGTAACCCCGTTCGGTCTGTAATAACCAACTTGACACTTCTCGCAATTGATTCCAGTTGTATGATCCTGGAACAAATCATTTTATAAAGAACATTTAACACAAGTGTTTAAAATTCTACGTACGTTTTCTATTTAAATATACATACATTTTTACTTTCTACTTGATCGTTTTCTGTTTTAAACATTAGATATTTGATAACTTTGAAATTTAAACATTGGAGACACGTAACATTACAAAAGCTTTATAAGAAACATAATGTAGATTAGATGCCGATTTTAAAACAGAGATTAAGAAGATTAATTACGTAATAGCAAACATACAGAAATTAGTACATGTGTAATTTGAATGAATTTGTAATTATGAACTATATAAATAGGAAAATATTAATTTACAATATTTATGCATGATGTCACTGTATTATATATCATTAGGAGGCTCATGAAATGAAAATATAAATTTGGCTTTAATTATTATAGCTTTCGTATCTCATATTTATCGAGATTTCTTCAAAAAAAATTCAAATTTTTAAGTTTACAATATTTAGTCGTTCGAGCAGTCTAAGTTTACATTAATTAAAAAAATGTAGGTTAAGATTTTGTAAACTTATAGTGGACTTATATTCAATGATAAGAGGATTAAAAGAAATATCAACTTCTGCAGAATTAAAAAATGCACAGTCAACTTGTCTAAAAGTATTATCCAATATTGATAAATAAAATAGGTAATAAACTTAAACCTGATTCATACTAACAATTAGATCATATTTATTCACGACCACAATCGGTTCGCTAGCAATTGAAATTGCGATACTTTTGATCAGATTTGACTTGATTGTTATTTAATATTTTCAATCAATTTATTGCTATTCACAAAATTAAATTGTCGACCAAAGAGGAAAGAAATTTCGAATTTGTTTTTTTCTGGACATTTTGCAATATCCGACGTACCCAGAACCATTATCTTTTCGTTCGTAATACAACATCAAATATTAACGCAATTTTCATTCAAAAATACTTTAGAATGACATTGTTTATTCCTCAAGTGAATATTAATGAAAATTGTTTCTGATTGTTCTGATTGACGAATATAAATACCTTGGTGAAAATCTAGATTGTGACTGATTGTAATCCAATTGCTAGTGTGAATCAAGTTTTATAGTTGCAAATAAAAACGTTATATGTAGTGGAAACAAAAGTTAATAGATAATCTGTAAATGTCTTGTACTTAAACGAAAGGAAAATATATTAAATCTCTATTGCAAACTTTTCTTTTCCCTCTCTTTTCAATGAATACTACAAGATCATAAAATCTCAAATTCCTTTTCCTTAGTTATAACTGAACTGTAAATTGCAATAAAATAAGCAAGTCATTGTAAAGAAAAGAAGAACATAATGTTTTAACATATTATTATATACAAATGAATAAAAGTGCAATATACACTTAGCAAATCTGTAAACTGAGTGATTCTCCATTTATTCTTTCTACGTTAAGATTCATATATAAATAGAAAAGCTCGTGTAGCATCGATCATCTTGTTTGCAAGCCAAATGAACAATATAGAAACAAATTTCGTTTAATGATTTTTCATTCGAGAAATTCGGGCTTACTGTGCAATTAATGCAGACGCCACCGCCACGAAATTTCCCACGAATGTCCATAGACATTTTTCTGTCGGCCACATCCTGATCATATCTGCACGAGGTTGCATGTCCATTGCAGTTGCATTTCTCGCAGTGAAAGCCCTTCGCAGCTGTGCCAGGTTTCCACGGAATCTGATTGTACATGGGACAGCATTTTTCACATCTTTCGCCGCACGTGTGGCGCTCGCATTCGCATTCTTGATGCTGAGAAACAATACCACCACTTAATGGAGCTTTATTAATCTTCCCGATAGCGTTACTCGCTAGATATCCGATTCCTCTACGTGTTTACCAGCAAAACAATTTACTTTCTGTTACATTTCAAGTAAATCATTGTTCAAGCGTCAATTGATTTTGTGTTAGTATATCAGGCAATGCAGAAGTATATTCATCGTGTAGGATTTTATTTGCAGAGTGTGCAAAAGCTACGTTCTTATCGAAGCAAGTGTTTCATTTATTAGTGTTACAATAGTTAGTATTTTTAGTATTTACATTGTTAGTATTATCAATGTCTCATAAATGGTGTGAATTCGTTGTGAAACTTGGTTACTTGACATCAAGTATTTATATTAACCATTTGCGCTGGCAACTGATTGCGGACCATAACGAGTGGCTAAATACAATAATACAATAATACGGTGTGTACAATAATTCACTATAAAATAAGTCGCTTTCTTTTTGAACTCGTCGCTGTGATATCACTGGATAGGAATTATTAAGAAGTAATAAATTTATTATTTGCTTTGCCTGGGTTATAAATATACTTAAATATACTTAAAACTGAGGAAATGTTGCAATTTTGGGACAAAAAATTCTCGACGTGCGTGGCACGTCATTCCAGCGCAAGAGATTAATACTAAATATAAATATATTAAATATATTATAATTAATATAAATAATATAAATATATTAATATATTAAATAATAATAATAATATATAAATATATCAATATATTAAATAATAATATATAAATATATTAATATATTAATTAATAATATACAAATATATTAAATATATTAAGTATTAAAAGTACCCACAGATATAATTTTCATGCATTAATTTCAAATTGTGTTCTGATAAATTAAAAGACAGATTATACGAATTAGATAATACGCATATCTATTTAATTATTATGTTACAAAATATGTGGAAGTATTTATAAAGTTTATATTCCAAGATCAAAACAATGAAAATGACACATAAATAAAAATGTCACTTGAAACTTGTTTCTTAAATTATAATAGATAGTATTCTAGAAATGTATCAGTGTCAATGGTTGACAAACTTTCCTTTTCACCTCACGTTTATTATAACAGTCTAATAAAAACTTGGGTCTAACAATGAGAAATATGAAATATGAATGAGATAAGAAGAACGATTTTCGAACTGATTTATTGATACTAACAGATTTTTAACAAAAAAATAACTTGAAAAATAAATGAATTTAATATTAAAATTCATAACATGAATTTTTTCTATAGTTTATCTGCCGTATATAAAATATAATTTAATAAATAAAAATGCTATATTGGTATAACCTTTTTGCTTCAAATGTAGAAATAATCATTTTTCTAGTCTTATAGTCATATTCGAAAAATTCTGATAAACTTTCAACGAAATCAATTTACTTTCCATAATTTGATTTTCAATTCATACGAGACTAAACATTAACAAATACAGATAAATTTTAATTTTAAAATTAATTTCGAGCTGGAAAACAATTGCAAGTTATCTATCATTAAAAAGCGACTTGTGTCATGAAAATAGCCTTTTGTTGACGAAATCTTCAATCAATAATCATTATAATATACAGTTTAATCATTATGTTATTATAATGATCATTGCTAAACTATCAACTAAGGGTTTTATCAACAAAAAGATATTTGCATAGCACAAGACATTTTTAATGAAAAATAAATTATGCCGATAAGCATCTAAGCTTTCCAAATATAATTGTACGTATATAATACGAAAGTAAATACAAAAATAATGAGCCGAAAAGTCAAAGATTTATAAATTCAAATTAATATAGTGTAAGCGATTTTTCGAATGACATTGCGAGAAAATTAAAATACATCCATATCGAACATATTTAAAAAAGAATTTTTTAGTGGAATAATTTCATTCCTTCAATTATTTACGCATTTCATTCCGAAAACAATCTTCTTTGAGAATAATTACGTTCTTCTTTACTTTATCTGCCTTGTAACAAAATAAGAAAATATGAAATAACTATAAGAAAATGCAATATTTGATATAAAAATAAAATTACAGAAAAACAAGATCTAAATTTAAAACGTTGCCACAAAGCTCCTGACGATATCTCTCTAAAAAAAAAAAAATTAAAAATAATATCTATTTTATTTAAAAATTACAAATACAAGAACAAGTTTTTAATAATACTCGAAAAGGGAGAAGAAGCTAAGCTTTATATTGATTTATGCTTTTTCATCACATTTCTGAGAAGTTAATGTCTCGCCGCTGATTTACCGAAATTGAAAAAATGATGCGAGTGAATAATATCGTACTTCCTATTTCTAGCATTTTTCCATGATCGTCGAATCAATTAACGCGGAAGACGTAATAGATATCGAACGATGCACATAAGTGTATTTTATATACCGCGGCACAGCCGAGAGCAACGAAGATGCTTCTTTATGCCCCGCGATATATGTAGATATCCGGTACTGCGCTTGAGTAGGAGCCACGCAATCGCTTCTTTGTGACGTTTCGAAATTTATGAGAGCGTTAAGATAACCGGGTGCGTTATCGAAGACATTAATTCACGCGCGGTTCGATTGGCCTGCGATTTTTATATCAGTTAACGTAATTCCTGAGAAGAAGTTTCTGTGAACTTTCGTGCATTGTTCGGAATACGTAGCTCGACTTTTGAATTGTTTGTTGTTCATTGTTAGTTAAAAATGTGACAAGAGAATCATAATTACTTTAATTTTTAATAAAAAATATTAAAATATTATAATGTTTGTAGTACTTGCAAATTACTTATTTATAAAATAAAGTATGGATCGTTAAATATAATTTAACAAAATATATATTATTTTAATATTTATTAATTATTATTAATTGTCAATAATATTGCTATATATTGTATATGATACTATATTATCTACGATATTATATACTATTTTTATTATTATTATTATTACTAATTATAATACTCTAATAATATTATAATATAATAACAATAATAATACTGTTTTATACTATAATAAATATAATATTGTTATATGTATATAAAATTATAAAATATAAGAAATATATCAATTCTGTGACATAAAAGTTAAATACATGCTAAATATATGCTATGAAATCCTAAAAAATAATGGATTTCAAATTTTTCGTTTTAACAATTGCTTTTGACAAATTTAATTCCAATTTTTATTGAAATAATGACTACATATACTAGCAATTTTAGGATGCAGAGCAGTTATATTATTTTGTTTTCTCTGATCCTTTATTTCATTACTGAATTATTACATTAAAGTAAACACTTGAAAGAGCAATTAATAATTATCTTCCAAACAAAAATAAACAAATTACAGAAGGTTAAAAATAAAAAGAAACTTAAGTTTATATAGGTGTAAATTTAAGTTTTTTCACACATTTTCTAATGAAAATATTTATTTATTATTTTAATTACACAAATTAAAATTGCAAATATTTTTCATATGTTTCATATAAAACATAAAATACTTAAAATTAAATTTATAATACTTTAAAACAATCTAAAATTGTATCACGATTTAAAAATTAATATGAAAAGCCCCTTCTGTAGTAAAATTACACATTTCACATGGAATATTAAAAATGGTACAAAGATCTTCCTCTATAATAAAATTTCCATTCATTAAAATTTTTCTAGTAAGATCAGTCTAATTCAAAATTCTAAATAAAATTTGTTATTCAATAATAATTTACAATCTAATTTAACTTTCTGTTATAATTTTAAATTTAATTATAATTATTATATTAATCAATTTAATTTAATATAATAAAATCTAATATCAATTTAATATAATAAAATAGTTGATGTTTGTTTAAGTACAAAATACAAAGTCGGTTCAGTTTTAGAATCACTATACGCTTGGTTTAGTTACTCACTATCATACACGCAATATACTTGGCTGTTATATTATATGTTCAGCTAGAGTAACTATTATCGAGCACTTTGGTCTAGAGAACGCGAACTAATATACGACATTTAGTTTCCCTTTTAAATGACAAGGCCACCCACGTTGGCTTAACCCTATGTTCTCTCTTTAAATTTATCGACTCTGTTTGTACATTTATATTTCTAAAAAATAGGATTTTCCTTTGCAACACTCAATAACAATAGCACGCTACTTTGCATCGTTTTATTTTTATTTCAAATTTGAATTTCATTCCTCTTCATATTTTCCTTCACAGAAAAACTTAAAAGTTGTATAATAATTGAAATATACGATTTTAATAAATAAAATGTGTATTATAGGTGTTACAATAATGGAGTTGTATTATTTTGAATTTAAATATTTAACAAATATTTTCAAATAAAGTTGAATTTCTTTTGTTTTCTTCAACTAACGATTTTTTAATATTTTTAAATATTATTATTATTATAAGATTTCAAGAACTAATGATCTTACTATAGCAAGAAAATAATTATGTTAAATACATGCTACATGAGTTGAATATTAGACGTATAAGTATTTGGTGAATTTAAAAAATTTTTCAATTCATAATTTTTCGATTTAAAACATTTAATAAATAAAAAACATTACTAATTACATATTTGATACTTTTTCCGAGTACATTTCAAGATATTCTCATTTAATAATGATATACACAAAGATGATAAACTTAGTATTTATTTCTTGGAATTTACTTATTTTTAAAAACGAAATGAAGAAATATACACACAATTGCTTCTAAAAACAACGGATAATAATATATAAATAATACAAAAAAAAAAGGAAAAGAAGTCTTTCAAAATAAATTTTAAATACAATTTAATTAAAAAACTAAGCTAAAAATGTTTTGTATAATTAGGAAAATTATACAATTTATTGAAATTTATTATATTTTCATTTTAGAAAACGAAAACTTCAACTTTTAATGTGGCAATGTAAATTTAAAACTATTTTAAGAAATATATAGATCTTATAGAAAAAAATGATTGCGACCTCGATGTTGAATTAAGATAAATTTTAAATGTAAAAGTTTAATAATTAAGTCTGCTCGACTTTTAAAATCTTACATTATTTGAGTTCAAATCGACGTAAGTCAGATTGGTTTCTATCTACAAAAATATTTAAATTATTTGTACGAAAGGACTATAATTTATAAATTATTTATATATTTATTAATAAATATTTATAATTATTTTAACATATCAGTGTTTTAAATTTAGAATTTAAATAAAATTATATAAATTATAATAAATAATTATTTTTAAATTATATTATAGTAATATTAATAGTAATATTAAGAGTTGCATTTTTAACCTTATTTGAACGAAAAATTTTATGTTATATACAAAATTGAAAAGGTCCTAATAAATTATTATTAAAGGTTTATTTCAACGTGATATATTAAAATTAATTTTTAAAGAAATATTAACTTTAAAGAATTATTAACTCATACATGAAAAGATCATCTATTAATGTAATGCCTTACTACTTATTAAAATATAAAATTATAAAATATTAAATCTATTAAAAAATATAGAAAAGCGATTGAATGAATTAAATTAAACAATATGAGATAATGTAATTTATCAGATATTTACATTAACCGTTCGTTCAGCGATTTTAGTAAATTATTAAACATTCGTTGTGAATAGTAATCACACTTTACGAGCAGAATTACAAATCTATAAATGATAAAGTTTACAAGACTTGTTTATGTGGTAACTCGGAGATATTCTCAGCGCCAGATGTGGGAGCAGTAAATTGTAATTTACATTTTTTACGATGCATCACAGACCTCATTGTATTTTCATTATTGGCCATTGTCATTCATGAGGATAGACGCACGGGAAACAATTAATGACAGCTTCAATGAAACATTATCAAATGATTTAGTGAGATCGAAGACTTAATTAACGTCAGAATATATACTTCGTGTATACAACAAGCATGATATTTGTGATCAATATGTTGCTCCACAAAATAATTGTACAGTAAGAACATTTTTCAAAGAGCGATCTGATAAGACCTAATATGTTATATTTCTAGATGTATTGCGAAGAAATATTTTTCTATATAAAAATATTGAAACATTAAAAATACTGAGTTAAAAAGTTAATATTAAAATATTAACAATTATTTAAAAATATTTAAGATAATATTAAAGCAACGAAAATTGATGAATGTATAATATATTATCTAAAAAATTAATTGAAGAAGTATCTAACATGAATCTAGAATTTAATAAAAAAACTTAGATAAAAATTTGGAATTTATTATACTTCCGATACTTCTATAATACAAAACTTCAATTTTTAATATGTTATGAAACAATATAAATTTACAATTGTTTACGAAACATATTTTAAATCTGTTTTCAAATCTGTTAAAATTTGTCAAATCATTTAAATCTCTGCTGATGTTATTTATGATATAACGTTAAAAAAGTATATATTTAATAAATAAATTAATGTATACAAATGTATATATGCTGATGTTATTTATGATATAATATTAAAAAATGTGTGTGTGTGTAAACATTTTTCATTAGATCATAAATATATTATATCATATATAACATCAGCAGAGAAAAAGAGATTTAGAATATATGTTCCTTAAAAGTATATATATCAATATACATAGAGATGTTATTTTAATTATAAGTAAGACAAAATAATATTCTTTGATACTAAAACATCTATTATAAACAATTTTTTAATTAATTCTATTCTTAATTAATAATTATCAAATTCTACTTTTTAATAGGAAGCTACAAAAAGAAATTCCAAGCATTTACAAAATTCAAGAATTTTATAAAGAAATTAAAACATATATAAATAATAATATTGTGATAAATCCTTGATTCCTAATAAGTTAAATGGATTGGTTTATTATTTCTTTCCTCATTTTGAATAGATTTATAGTTCAAATTTAAATTTATAATTCAAATTTGAATTATTAACTATTTCTACTGCATTTTCTTCAGTTTTTTTTTATGTCTCTAAGTTTAATATTTTAATCTCTTCATATCTGTCACAAATAATAATTTTATGATGTTCAAACATGAATAATTATAATAAATAAAAATAAAATATTCATATAATTTCCACACTATGATTTAACTACAAAAACATTTTAATATATACATTTATATGTACACATCTGTGTGATACTGACTGATACTCATTGACAGGCATTAACACACTTTAAATTAATAGCTATATAACACACATAGCTATTAAATTAAATGAAAAAAAAAAAATATATATATAAATACACAACATTGGTTCTTAATTAATTAGTAACTTATTTACATAAATAATCAAACGAAATGTATCAAAAATAATATCATCAATTTTGCAGTTTCGAAAAAAAAAGAAAAAACAATGCTGCTATATTCACAACAATTTAATTAAAAAACTGAATTTAAAAAAACATTTATACGATACTACACGATTAACAACTCCAGGTGTAAATTTTTTAATTTACAAAAATGAAATTCTTCAATTAAAAAAAATTTTAAAAATAAAACGACGAACGATTAGTGTTATGCGATGGATGGTGACAATTTGATTGAGACGTAACTGGAAAATATTTCGAATTCTCGGCCGGTGACTTCATATTCAACAATGCGATCGCAATTCGATCTACGTGCCAATCCGTCGATCGCACGCTGCGTCGGATCCGCCCAAAAACTAATTCAATTTATCCCGGTGAGCCTCGCCAAAAGTCAATTCTAATCGAATTGAATCCGTCGTCGAGCGAATGGTGTCGCGGTAAAAACCTACCATTGCCACCTGAATTTTTTAGACAATTCATGGCCCTTGTTAGTCGATGGTTCGAACGGAGTTACGATGTTGGCTGGCCATTAACCTTTTCGTTATAGCAACATGATACGATACAAGTACATTACAAGTAGAATACTAAAGACTGTATCGAGACGTATTGAAAATCAGAACTTCTGATATCTAAAATTGACAGGAAAATAAAAATGTTTGAGTAATGGAATTTTCGGATAATAGAACTGCCACATGAACTAGGGAGAGTGACATAACTGCTCTTTACTAGCTGAATTATGAAGATAAATGGACAAGATCTTCGTAATACATCGAAGAATATATCTCCGCCAGATTTTTATAGTTATAACTTGTAAAATTGAATTGTGTCACTTTTATCACAAATATGTGATTCAATTAATAGGTTCGAGCATTACAAAGTACACTTTTACAATACGAAGTAAATGTAATAATAAAATAGTAATTGTTATAATAATAAAATAAATTAATAATTTATTTAATATATTATAATTTATTTAATTTATGAATTTTAATTTATTTTAATATTTTAATATATCTATAATAAACAATTAATAATTGCTATAATAATAAAATAAATTAATAATTTATTTAATATATTATTATAATTTATTTAATTTATTGTTATGAATTTTAATTTATTTTAATATTTTAATATATTTATAATAAAAAAATTAATAATTGTTATAATAATAAAATAAATTAATAATTTATTTAACATATTATCATAATTTATTTAATTTATTGTTATTAATATTAATTTATTTTAATATTTTAATATATCTATAATAAAAAATTAATAATTGTTATAATAATAAAATAGTACAGAAAAGTCTCTATGTAGAAATCATTAAACAGTAGTCTTCCATATCTAAACTAATAACGAGACAAAAATGTTTGGTTAATGGATTTTTCAACTAATGGAACAATTTCTTTTCTCATATTAAACTGGATGTATTTAAATAAAAATATTAAAAAATCAGTTTGTCCCAATATTTAATCTTTTTTTTTTTTTAGTATTTTACGATTTTTCTATACATATGTCACAAGACATTGCCATAAAAATACATATATATATTGTTTTTCAGAAACATTTTGCTGAAAAATAGACAGAAATATTCAAATATTCAAATTATGTTAAAATGCTATATTTTTTTCACTACTGAATTAACTAACTTTTAGCACATTCTTAAGTACGTTCTTTTCTAAATGCCTTAATAAAATTGCTTTCATAAAATTTTACATCTCACACTTTAATAAGTTTTGTTTGCAATTATGAAAAACAGTATTCGTGAAATAATTTTGTAATTTCTATGAGACACGGTATTTATTACCAGTGCCATTCCGTTCTGAACATTAAAATATTCAGATAATGAGGATACTGCACTATACTATATAATATAGTATACTATAATATAAAATATAATATAAACAATATTAATATACAGTATACTATAATAGAATTATGAGTTGTCAGATTTATGATAATATATAAAATTTATATGTAGTATTATATTGTAGAAACAACTCGTATTTAGTGATCATATATAAAAATAACATATGCAGATACGTATAATCGAATTGACAATATTGTTCAATTAAAATTTTCTCTTCAATTTAAATTTTCTACAAATGTACAAAAATTATTAATTATTATTATATTAATTATTAATATACAAAAATTAATAATTATTATTATATTAATTATTAATATACAAAAATTATTAATTATTATCTTAATTATTAATATACAAAAATTAATAATTATTATTATATTAATTATTAATATACAAAAATTAATAATTATCATATTAATTATTAATATACAAAAATTTTTAATTATTATATTAATTATTAATATACAAAAATTAATAATTACTATTATATTAATTATTAATATACAAAAATTATTAATTCTTATTATATTAATTATTATTAATATATTAATCACTATTAGTTATCATAAAAAAAAAAGTACGATGAAAACGACGATAACATTAATTATAAATTGCATATCTTTCTTCTTCTTTCTTTTATCTGAAAGCACGCGACATCTACCACATGTATAGAACATCTACCATAATTCTTAACACGATCCTTGAGCTAAAATCCAGTTAGAAGTCGTCCGAGTTACTCGATAACGTGTCGAGCTGAGCATCGAGCATCGATCACCCCATGCATACAGGTAATTCACGTACAGGTAATACAAGAATAATGGAACGTGAGAATAACAGCTGGTCCTTTGACGCGGAGCACCGACCGGTGATTTTTTTCCAATTTTATATTTCTTAGAGGCGAGACGGCGCAGCGTGACACTCGCGAGGGTGATTAATGCACTACGGGGAAATGTTTCGCAACAATTAACTACGGCCCCGGTTCCCTCTTCGAGAAACGCTGAAAGAGCACGACTGTTAAAGCTCGAGTTCGCGAATGTGCCCATTCGCGGCCATTAACAGTGTATAGGATTTCTTATTACCATGGGCTGCATCATTCTGCGGTTCTGGGAACTGGGAGTTTCGAAGTGGAACAATTAATCTCACGCGGAAAGTTATTATCGTCTTATGCAACTCGTTATGAAGAAATCATGAAACACAGGGAGGGAAAATATTGATTTTTATTTTCTCTTCGATTCTCGTATTTGTTAGGTTATTAGGTGAGGATTACAATCTCACGTTATATTGTGACATCTTCGATTTCTTAAATTTAAAATTAAAACTTTTAACATTTTATTTAATCCGTCGAGTGTTTAATTCGTACGAAAGTATCGTACTGATGATTTTATAATCAATAATAAAATAACTCGTTAGAGCTTCAAAGATAATACACTGTGATATTATATATTGAATAAATATATACAAAAATATTTAAAAATGAATTTTTAATTTATATGCTTCAGTATTAAACTTTTAATCTCTTGGTAAACACTGTAAGGATTAAATTAATTACTGATACAGAATAAAGAAAGAATCGAAAACAGATACACAAAATATTTATCAATTATTCGACAATTATCGAATTATCGAATTTTATATTAACCACTTGCGCTGGCAAATGATTGCGAACCATAACGAGTGACCAAACTGTATACAATAATTCGTGGCTTTCTTTTTAAACTTGTCGGTATGATATCACTGGATAGAAATTATTGAGAAGTAATAAATTTGCGTGGATTATACTTAATTATATTTAAAACTGAGAAAGTATTGCAATTTTGGGACAAAAAATTCTCGACGTACGTGGCACGTCATTCCAGCGCAAGAGGTTAATACTTAATAAAAATATATTAAATATATTAATATATTAATTAATAACATACAAATATATTAAGTATTATAAGTATCCACAGATATAATTTTCATGCATTAATTTCAAATAGTGTTCTGATAAACTAAAAGACAGATTATACGAATTGGATAATATACATCTATTTAAATATTACGTTACAAAATATGTGGGAGTATTTATAAAGTTTATATTCCAAGATCAAAACAATGAAAATGACACATAAATAAAATTGTCACTTGAAACTTGTTTCTTAAATTATAATAGATAGTATTCTAGAAATGTATCAGTGTCAATAAGTTGATAAACTTTCCTTTTCACCTCACGTTTATTATAACAGTCTAATAAAAGATTGGATCTAACGACGAGAAATATGAATTGATTTATTGATACTAACAGATTTTTAACAAAAAATAACTTGAAAAATAAATGAATTTGATATTAAAATTCATAACATGAATTTTTTCTATAGTTTATCTGCCGTATATAAAATATAATTTAATAAATAAAAATGCTATATTGGTATAATCTTTTTGCTTCAAATGTAGAAATAATCATTTTTCTAGTCTTATAGTCATATTCGAAAAATTCTGATAAACTTTCAACGAAATCAATTTACCTTCCATAATTTGATTTTCAATTCATTCGAGACTAAACATTGACAAATACAGATAAATTTTAATTTTAAAATTAATTTCGAGCTGAAAAGCAATTGCAAGTTATCTATCATTAAAATGCGACTTGCGTGTCATGAAAATAGCTTTTTGTTGACAAAATCTTTAATCAATAATCATTATAATATATAGTTTATGTTATTATAATGATCATGACTAAACTGTTTTATCAACTAAGGGTTTTATCAACAAAAGGATATTTGTATAGCACGAGACATTTTTAATGAAAAATGAATTATGCCGATAAGCATCTAAGGTCTTCAAAATAATTGTACGTCTATAATACAAAAGTAAATACAAAAATAATGAGCCGAAAAGTTAAAGATTTGTAAATTCAAATTAATATAGTGTAAGCGATTTTTCGAATGACATTGCGAGAAAATTAAAATACATCCATATCGAACATATTTAAAAAAGAATCTTTTAGTGGAATAATTTCATTCCTTCAATTATTTACGCATTTCATTCCGAAAACAATCTTCTTTGAGAATAATTACGTTCTTCTTTACTTTATCTGTCTTGTAACAAAATAAGAAAATATAAAATAACTATAAGAAAATGCAATATTTGATATAAAAAAAAAATTACAGAAAAACAAAATCTAAATTTAAAACGTTGCCATAAAGCTCCTGACGATATCTCTCTAAAAAAAAAAAAAAATATTAAAAATAATATCTATTTTATTTAAAAATTACAAATACAAGAACAAGTTTTTAATAATACTCGAAAAGGGAGAAGAAGACAAGCTTTATATTGATTTATGCTTTTTCATCACATTTCTGAGAAGTTAATGTCTCGCCGCTGATTTACCGAACCAGCGCAAGAGGTTTAAAAAAATAAGAAAAGAATTTTAAAAGGAGAGCGTGCAAAGACATTTTCCGACAGTATCGTAAATCTCTAAAACTCGGTCTACCTTCCGAAATCACTCCTGTGTTCCTTCTTTGGTAGCTTTTGCAACCTCTACCTCTCATTAGCGAGAGAGAACGCGGAAAAAAGTTAACGACGTTCGAAAATTTGGAGCGACTCCCGCGCGATCGTACAAGAAACTTTAATGTACAGTAGTTTCTGCGGAGGGGCGGCAGTTTCTAACAGGGAATGGACTCCAAACGAAGAGCGATCCTGCCATTAGCAACGACGGTAGACAAAGGTCTGACAAGTTTATGGCATATCCGACAGATTTATTCCCTGGACCTCGGGTAGTCGGCACTCTAATCGGAGATACTCGTGAAATCTAACTTTAGAAAGGACTGTCTAAAAGAAAATGAAACTACATGATCACTTGCTTTCTAAACTTTTTTCTCTTTTTCCCAATAGATATTCCTTTCTTCGACGCGATAGCTGAGACCGCAGATGTTTGTGCATTTTTGGAACATTTAAAGAACATCGAAAGAACCGAAATAAATGAAACGTGCAAAAGAGAATAATTCATATTTCTGGTGATATTTAGTAAAAAGATATAAATTTCTATTCAGCTTCATTTTTTTGTAGCCACGTCTATGAAAATATCAAAACGCATGAATATCCAGAATCTACTTATAATTGAAAATGATTATTTGTTACTTTTTTAATGATCATACTATATGATACAAGTATAATCGTAATATTTAAAAAGAAATTGTCTTTCTTTTCTCATTCTTTTGGTTTTTAATTGTCTGTATATCGATGAAATTGATTTTTTTTTCATTTATACATTGTTTACATATTGACAAAAATTTAGAAAAATATCAGAAAAAAATTGTATAAATCACATTAAATGAATTTATTAAAAAAACTTATTTAAGAAAATCTAGACAAAATTTAGCTTTTTCTAACAGAATATGTCAAATATATATATATTATATATCACATTATATAATAATATAATATATAATATATAATAATATAATAATATAATATATAATATATAATAATATAATAATATAATATATAATAATATAATAATATAATATATAATATATAATAATATAATAATATATTATATTATATATTTCGATATATTACTTATTATATTTTAATGATACACTGAATTAGTCAAAATAATTAGATAAACGTTGAATATTTCCATATTAAATAATTCTATTCGACTCTATATAAAGACTATCACAGGTAGGTATTCAATATTTAACTGTATAAAAATCAAATACATATAAATATTACAGTAAATCAGAAAAGCCTAAATATAATTATCATCTGAAAATTTCAAATATTTAAAAAAAACAATTATTTGAAAGAAGTTATAGGTACTAATTAATTTATTATTTAATATTATATAGATTCAAAAAAAAAAAAAAAGAGTGTTTCTCATTATCATTTATCAGAAAGAAAAAGTCATGAAATCTGTTATATAATTATAGCTGCGTTAAAACGGTCATTATTATAATTATGATTAAAATAAATATTCATTTTATTATACATATGATAATTGGATTTTCATAGGTTGTGTCTTCGATTTATTTATACATTCTTCTAAACTTTTAAATGTAAGAAACATTAGAAAATTATTAAATAAAAATTAAAATCCATAGTGTGGATTCTATGTTTTTCCTATCTGAAATATTTAAAATTAGATAAATAGAAAATAAGACTTCTGTGATTGTGTATTAAGTAATATAACAAATTTATTTTATATTTATTAATTAATATTAAAAGGAAGAAAACAAAATATTTTAATAATTACTTTCAAAACCTTGTTATACGTTTAATTTTCAAATTAAAAACTCCATTAGGTCTCTCAAAAAGTATATTAAATAAAAGTTGTGGTATTGGTTAGAAAGGATCCAGCTGTTCCTTGATGGAAATCTTACAACGGGTTCGAGGCAAATGTGATAATTGCACAACTTGTAATCCGTCGAGAGTCAATGTGTGAATTTTACGACTTTTAATTTAGCACGAGTCAACATGTGAATTATAGGGCTCGTAACTCATCCTGAGATGACGTGTAAAATTCATGTATTCGAAATCGATATATTTAAGTATATATTTAGTGTAATATTATTCAAGTATCACGAGTGTGTATGTACTAACAAGTTAAATATATTGATGAATCAGAATTTATAGTTGTAAAAATTAACGCCTGATTTATCACCGATCAGAAACAAGTAAAATCTTTCATCTCCCATAAAAGATCAAACATAAAAGCGTAATATACATATTAAAATTTTCGCGCCAGTTTTATTTTCACTGTTTGTTACACACATAATCCGTTTTTGTAAATATTTTTATAAATAAGAAAATTCAAACAAAGGAATCTAGATGGAAAATTGATTTCCTTGCTAATTATTATGCAGAATATTGCACTTTATTATATATTTTTTCATGTTACGTGCATTGTGTTCATTTCTGCGCCATCAAATTTCTTATAAATGCGCAACAATCCGCAGTCTACGTGTAAGCTATAAAAATCACTATAAAAGTTAAATATAAAATCGCAAAATAAACTATACTCGCAATTGAAATTTTCGCTTCCACCTTATAATTTTATTTCCAGTTTCTATTCCATTAAACGTATAATTATAAGATCAATGATCTTTGACTTACTCTGTGTTGAACGCTGTAACGACATCTTGCCGCATGGCCAGAACACAGACATCTTCCGCCGATGTTGATTTCTTTAATAGAGTAAAACGCGCGCCTTTTGTCCGCGATTGTCTCTCCGCTACGTCGAAGACCCTGAAGCCGAAGCCGTACGTACCTGGCCTGCGTGAATTCCTGAAGGGTCGTGCTATGATTCAGGGCACCAGGTCTACCATTCACCAGGTGAGTATGGATCTAAAAGAAAATCGTTATTATGGAATATTAAATTAATTATTTGAGGTCATCAGAGTTTATTACAGTTTGAAAATTTATTTTATAAGTTCGCCACATCTAATATTAATTATCTGAGGTCGTCAGAGTTTATTACATAATTTATTACAGTTTGAAAATTTATTTTATAAGTTCGCCATTGTTTTGGAAATTTTTGGAAATACTTCATTTATTGGAATAATCAGTAGATTACTGTTTGACGAATTGTTTTGATATCAGTGGATTAACAGTATTTTGTTCGAAGTACTGAATATACGTACAAACGTATTTTTTTGTTTGAAGTGTCTCGAGGCATTGACTTGTGTAAAAAAAATCGTAAGATTCCATTTTAAAAAAAAGGTGTAATTAATAAGCGTAATATTTAAAAAGAAATTGTCTTCTTTTTCTCATTCTTTTGGTTTTGATTGTCTATATATCGATGAAATTGATTTTTCTTTTCATTTATACATTGTTTATATATTGATAAAAATTTAAAAAACATATCAGAAAATTGTATAAATCACATTAAATGAATTTATTAAAAAACTTATTTAAGAAAATCTAGACAAAATTTAGCTTTTTCTAACAGAATATGTCAAATATATATCACATTGTATAATAATATATTATATTACATATTTCGATATATTACTTATTATATTTTAATAATAAACTGAATTAGTCAAAATAATTAGATAAATGTAGAATATTCCCATATTAAATAATTCCATTCGACTCTATATAAAGACTATCACAAGTAGGTATTCAATATTTAACTTTATAAAAATCAAATACATATATACATTACAGTAAATCAGAAAAGCCTAAATATAATTATCATCTGAAAATTTCAAATATTTAAAAAAAAACAATAATTTGAAAGAAGTTGTATGTTATTATTTAATATTATATAGATTTAAAAAAAAAAGAGTGTTCCTCATATTCATTTATCAGAAAGAAAAAGTCATGAAATTTGTTATATAATTATAGTTGCGTTAAATTAAAAAAAAAAGGTGTAATTACATTTTACAACAGTATGAATGTAAAGAGTTAGGTTAGAAGATGATAGAGCTTGTTAAACAAATCATGCAAGACTTTTCTCTGTTTTCAATAAGAATGAAGCTCTGCAAAATTCATTCACTTATTAATAGAATAATTGTTTTTGCTCGTAATGCGAGAACTAAGTACAGAATAACGTTGATCTTGCGTCATCGGTCTCTAATAATGTTTCATATTGCGTGAACCACTGTAAAAAGTAATTATCCAAAGAAAATTGCAAAAAAAAGATTGTTTACAGGTAATCGAGAAAAATATTAAATAAATATTAATTTATTCTTATGAGTGGATCTTATGAATGGATCGAAACTGCTTGCAGAAAAGACATCAGCAGTCAATAATACGAAATTTAAGCGTTTAATTACAGCTACCAAATCTAGGAGAACGCTGAAATCGATGGAATAAATCATTCGTGAATGGTGCCGCGCGTTAAACGAGAAAACGAGTCCCGTAAATGGCGTTCCGCGGCTCCTATTATGGGACAATTACACAGGTTTCAGAATAGACGCGCCTACACTCTCCTATATCTAATTTTTTCGAAATTTTTTTCACCTAGACACATGATACAATACGCACTTCAAATTCTTTGCTTGGAATCAATTCTTCGATCCTCTACAAGTTTTCAAAATAACTATTGTATTAATATTTATTAATTTAGTTATTATAAATTGTTATTATTAATATATTATTAATTTAGTTACTATATTAATATTTACATTTATTTCTAATTAATTTAAAATTAGATAAATTAAATAATTTAATTTAATTTATCTAATTTATTATATTATTATTATTAATATATTATTAATTCAATTATATTAATATTTATATTTATTTCTAATTAATTTAAAATTAGATAAATTAAATAATTTAATTTATCTAATTTATCATATTATTATTATTAATATATTATTAATTTAGTTACTATATTAATATTTAAATTTATTTCTAATTAATTTAAAATTAGATAAATTAAATAATTCAATTTTATTTATCTAATTTATCATATTTACTATTATCGTTGTTATATATATTATATTTATTTCAACTAATTCCTAACCTAGAAATATAATTAATCTAAGAATCATCTGTAACAATAAACTTTATTCTCACACTAGCCAGTTAACACCTTGCGCTGGCAACTGGTTGCGCGGACCATAACGAGTGACCGAACCGTATGCAATAATTCATCGCTTTCTTTCTCCTTTGAACTCGTCGGTATGATATCACTAGACGGAAATTAATAAAAATTATTAAATAAACTTATCACTTTAACATATTTAAAACTAAGAAAATGTTGCAATTTGGGACACTAAAGTTCTCGATGTGCATTTGGCACGTCATTTTAACGCAAGAGGTTAATAAGTTTACCACTAGTTGAGACATTTCTCGCTACTATCAATTATATTAAGCAGCATTTCTAATTTGACGTTTCTTATCCTTGTTATCTAGCACACTTTGAAACCTGCAACAAGTGACAGCGAAAAACCATGATACCAGCAATGCTTTTTGACAGGCTTGAACAGAGTATACCCGTCCTTAATTTTCCTAGATCATGCGACGATGACACAGATGAGGAAACACTGACCTTTACCGAACGCAAGAGAAGAAAAAATAACGGTCCACGCTTCGATTACTGAACGTCTGACTGTCAAACAGAGTGACCGGTCTAGGACAATCGCAGTTACGACTCTTTCAATCGCTACACGACCACTCTACATTCCAATGGCAGTAAATACATTTTAGGGATAATGTTCTGGGGACACGCTTCTGCGCTTGCTAGAGGCAATTTCTCGCTGGTAGCCATCCTGTCATCGATCACGTTAACCACTTATTGTTAGATTGGAATAACGTCTGTCACACGAGATAATATAATCACATGACTAAAAGTATGTTCGCCGATTGAATTTCAATCCTCGGTGTCTAGGAGTCTGTTAGAGGAAGCCTTGATGATGCTCTCCACTAGCAGACCTCGAGATGAAACGCATGCCTTACCGTTTCTTTTGCTCTTATCTTCCTGTCCTCACTTCCTTACTAACCGAGCCTTCACTTAAGTTCCATAAAATAACAGAGATAAGATTCATAAGTGTAAGAAATTTTTATGATACACTGTATCTGTATCATACAAGAACTTTCGAAATTTATTAGCATTGTAGTATCATATTATCAAACCTTGAAATCAGTCCGAAAATATTCATATATTATAGAGGACATTACAAATTAATAAACAAAAGTTAATAAACAAATTGTATAATAATCTTAAATATATTGTTTATACGTGTCGTTATAGGCTGATAAAATGACCGATTGAGTTTTCTCTAAAATCAAAAGAATCGTTTGAACGAAAAATACTTTGTTTCAACGTGTATAAAAATATTTCTATTATTTTTAACGTATATAAAAAATACGTTAAATAAATAATAATAATAATAATAATAATATATAATATATATAATTATAACATATATAGTATTATATATAATATATATAATTATAATATATAATAATATATAATAATAATAAATAAATGGACAGGTTAACTTAATTTTTTTAAACGAAGTCACATATCTTCTTATGCAGTAATCGATAGTTTCAATATTTAATAATTTTGCAATTCTGTTAATACTATACATTTTTATCCACGACAGAACGATTCAATCAACTTCATTCATATGTAACACTTTTTTTCAAATCGTATTTCTTTTCCATCAAAATAATTAAATATTATAAATAAAATTAACTAAATTATAAGTGAATGATGGAGTTTTACTTTTGTGCCTGTTTGTAATCAAATAATAATTGATAGAAATTATAAGAATTTTGTACAGCTAATTTTCATATTTCTTTCCCCGAATTATAATAATATGATATAGTATAAAATCTGTATCTTCTTTTGAATATACGAAATTTACAAATGTGTGACGCTCACTAGTATAGTTATGCACATAGCTTTAAATGTGAAGCAATACTTTCAAGAGTCGTAAAACCTGCATGTTGTAAAACCCCTATGGACTTCACAGTTGCAAAATACTTCAAACTAAATAACAATTAGCCAATACAATTAATTAATAACTATTTCATTCTTTCTCAAAACCTGTTGTAACAACTTCTATAGATATAAATCCTTCATCTGAAAGATTCCCTAAATTATTAAATCAGATCATTCAAACAATCACTCTCTGAAAATGGACAAGTATAAATAAATTATCAATCAGTAATTTTCTTTCAAATCCAAGTAAGATCGTTTCATCAATGTCATCAATCTATTTATTTTTGGAAATAAATGCAATATTTAATTATAAATATTATATTTTAATATTATAACATTAAATATATAATAAAAATAAAAATATTAGTTATAAATATATATTAGTTTAATATATATTATATATTTAATATATTAATATATATTTGATTATAAATATCATATTTTAATATTATAATAATAAAATATTAATAAATATTAGTTATAAATATATATTAGTGTAATATACATTATATATTTAATACATTAATATATATTTGATTATAAATATTATATTTTAATATTATAATATTAAATATACAATTATAATAATAAAAATATTAATTAAAAATATATTTAATATATTAAATATATATTAAAATTATAAATATTACATTTCAATATAATATTGAATATTATAATTATAACAAAACACATTCCATTTGGAACCATGATAAGTGTTTTTCATGATGCGCTACCACTATTTGCCAAATCTATGTTCCCCGCTTTTCGATTTTTTCCTGGTCACGCACAGAAGCGTAAAACTGGCAACCCCCCATAGGAGGTGCGTACGTGATAGCCCCATATATGGCGAGCCTACACCATACATGGCCGGAATGTAGGGATCGCCGTTTTTGTATCATCGATTCGTTCCTCCTTTCCTTCTCTTTCCACCGATCTCACTGTTCTGTTCCTTTTCTCATCAGCCTTCCAGTTTGTACAAAACCGATCTCGTGCGCGCCGTCTCGCGCACGGCTATAAGCTCTAATTATCCGTTGCTCTTCCGAGAAGTTTGCTAATTCTCCACCACTGGATGCTTCTCGTATTTTCTCATCCGGTATAGATTGAACTAGTATCTCGAATAAACTATGGATATTTATAAAATCACTGAACATACAAAATTCTATATATATATATATATATATATATCTATATAGAATTGCAATATATATGATTCATGGATGATTATTAAAAGCTCATGTTAAAGCTTCTTTCTCTTTAGTTCAATAATTTTAGCTTCAGTTATGTTAAAATTAGCAAGATATGGAATATTACGAATTATATATATAATTTTATAAATTTTATAAATTTTATTTATATTTAATAATTATTAATTTATTTGAAATATTATTTTTAAGAATTATACGTTTGTGTCAATTAGATATAAAATTAATTGTTGCTATTTCTTCAATTGTTCATATAGGGATTGTATCAATAAGAATAATATGAATAACAAAATTAAGATTATATTGAAGATATTTTATAATAATTAGACATGGATTTATTTCTTCTGGATTATTTAATTAATTTAATTTGTAATCAAACTAATAGACGATTAATTTTTACTGAATTATAAATAGATTATAAATTCTATAGATATAACAAATCTGAAATTTAAGATATTTCAATTTTCATGGAATCATCGGGATATATAAAAATAATCTGAAAAAAAAAGAACAGACAAATCTCTTTATTCAAGACTTTGTTCTCAAAGAGATCGGATTTGAATATTTGTCAAGTATACTTAAATTGATACTGTATACTTAAATTTGATACTGGACAGGAGGATATTTTACGTGGAAAAATAAGTGTCAAATGTAGAATAAGATTTCTTCGTTCAAAATTTTGTCTTCAAGAAAGTAAACCTTGAATATGTCTCGTTAAAAGATATTTTTCACTTTATACATTTTTTAATTTAATTTTCTTAGAAATGACTTGTGAAAAAACTTTATTCTAAATGTTCGACTTATTTTTATAAATGGAATAATTCCTTGTCGGATTAGTCTCATTAAAGTAGGTATATTTGATAAATTTTCAAACTTGATTTCTTCGAAAAAAAAGTTTCGTTAAATATAAAAATATTTTATTCTATATTTCTGGTTTATTCTTCGTAGATTCATCTCTTTTTCTGGTTATACCATGAAAACTGGCACACTTTGTAATTATCTACGTTTTTTAATACCGAGTTTTATAATAAACAAATTTCATACCGAGTATTATAATATAATATACTATTTTAATATTATTATAATATAATTTTAATATTATTATAATATTATTAATATTATATATTATATAATAGTATTATAGTATTTTGTATGTCGCAGTCACTGACAACCATATCCTTTAATTCAAAATAGTCAAATGTCTCATGAAGTTATGAAAAAAATTCTGTATTTAAAAAAATATTAGATGAAATAAATAATTTTTTAATTCTAGTTAATATTTTTTGAATAAGATCTTACATTTTTGTGTTCACGGTATCTCAATTAGATCGAAAGAAGTTAGATCCTTAGAAACAGTCCTTTAGATCTAATTTATGTAATTATATTCGGAATCATTCAAACGGCAAGTTCTATTTCGTTATATTCGACAAATGCTACCAAATTACGAACACAAAAATTTTCTTTTACTAATACACTTACAGAGAAATTATTTATTTTAAAATATTCTCCCAGATACCAAATAACTTTTATAAAAATATTTTTTTGATCGTGAGTCATGAGTCATAAGACATTTGATTGATTTCAGTTGAAAGAAATTATTCTATAATATGGTATATAATTCGTGCTTTTCAAAATAATCCAAATTTTTATTACTATTATTAGTATTATTTTATTTATTCAAGATCACATCAACCATGTTTTCTTTAAAATATATAAATGTATAAATATATAAATAAATATAATTTAAAATATATAAAGGTGTATATAACAAGTATATTTATATACATATGCATGAATAATAATATATATAAAAAAAAATTAAATTGTAACGAATAATTTTTAAATTAAAGACTGTAAGAATTGAGTAGAGTTCATTATAATGAGTAAATATTTTTCAATTTATCTTAAAAATTATCCAGGAGAATTACAATATTATACCAGACAATAAAGCAAATTCTTTCCTTGCGGAAACTATTTAAAAAAGTTAACAATATAAATTTTATTTTTAACTGGCAAATTAAAATATTTTCGCGGGACACGAAGTATTATCAATAATCTTTGATGTCAAAGACACTTCAATGCAAAATGCGTAATTTACAATGTTATTAAAATATATCACAAATAATAAGTTACATAAACACTAATAAATCGTCTTATATAACATTAACAAATTTGTCAATACGATAAAATACAAATAAAATTCTACAAATAAATTTTGCAAATTACAAATTATCTAATTATTATATCTAATTATATTATATCTTGATATAAAATCTTAAAATTATTTATACAATAAAAATCTATTTGTTACGAGTTCGTTAGTCATTATTTTTTGGTAAATTATTTCATGAAATTCCATGAAGTACAATTGTAACTCTAATCAGCAAAAACCAGTCGAGGAAGCAACAAAGTATCACCTGTAATAAATATAACCATCGACCAATTTCACCTGACAAACGTTCCATTTCCACCACGTTTCAATCACGTTGAAATTACTCTATAACTTATGGTCGAGTGTACACTCGATCAAGAGAAAAAGCTTACGAGTTCAGCGGAAATGCCTTGGAAGAGATATTTCAGTCCCACAAGCGACCAAGCACGTACTACTCACCAAAGCGTCGCGTCGACTAATCATCCAATCATGTAATTACACCAGTGATTGCATGAGACGAACGATAATTAATGATCTCTTCGTGACAACTACCGCATTAGCGCAAAGATAACAGCCGATTTCTCATCTCTGATTTTCTCCAAGAAGAATTCACAAATAATAATATAATCTGTTTCTTTTTAACCTTATTGTACTTATGTTGTATCTGAGACCGTAACTGATTTGTTATAATCAATAAAAAAATCGAAATAAAAAAAAGTCACAGGATAGCAATTATTTTTTTTTTTCATTAGAAAAATTTTCGATTGTAGCTAATGATTTTAAGAAAATCTTTTCGTTGTCAACCACTTGCGCTGGCAACTGATTGCGGATCATAACGAGTGACCAAAACCGTATACAATAATTCGTCGCTTTCTTTTCCTTTCGAACTTGGTATGATATCACTGGACAGAAATTATTGAGAAGTAATGAAATTATTATTTGTTTTGCCTGGGTTTTACTTAAATATTACTTAAAACTGAGGAAATATAGCAATTTTGAAACAAAAAAAAAACTCGACGTGCGTGGCACGTTATTCTAGCGCAAGAGGTTAACCACTTGCGCTGGCAACTGATTGCGGACCATAACGAGTGACCAAACCGTACACAATAATTCGTTGCTTTCTTTTATCGTCGATATGATATCGCTGTATGGAAATTATTGAGAACTAATAAATTTATTATTTGTTTTGTGTGGGTTATATTTAAGTATACTTAAAACTGAGAAAGTATTGCAATTTTGGGATAAAAAAATTCTCGACGTGCGTGACACGCTATTCCAGTCCAAGAGGTTAACCACTTGCGCTGGCAACTGATTGCGGACCATAACGAGTGACCAAATCGTATACAATAACTCGTCCCTTTCTTTTTCTTTCGAACTTGGTACGATATCACTGGACAGAAATTATTGAGAAGTAATGAAATTATTATTTGTTTTGCCTGAGTTTTACTTAAATATTACTTAAAACTGAGGAAATATAGCAATTTTGAGACAAAAAAAAAACTCGACGTGCGTGGCACGTTATTCTAGCGCAAGAGGTTAACCACTTGCGCTGACAACTGATTGCGGACCATAACGAGTGACCAAACCGTATAAAATACGCTTTCTTTTTGAATTCGTCGGCATTATATCACTGGATAGAAATTATTGAGAAGTGATAAATTTATTATTTGTTTTGCCTATTTTGTTTTACTTAAATATACTTTTAAATATATTTTTGTTTTACTGAAAACTGAGAAAATATTGCAATTTTAGAACAGAAAATTCTCGACGTGCGTGATACGTCATTCCAGCGCAAGAGGTTAATAATCATTGTGAGATGAGAAAAATTTATTTACTTGCAACAGTTCTCGAAACTTTTTCAATTGTTGATAATAATTACCGACGAGGGAAATTTATTTCGATTCACTTTCGTCACTGAGAATAGGATAGACACCAGACTTTAAATGGGGCTTCTTGTCTTAGGGTCTGAAATGCCGATCAGGAAACAAAATCACTAATCTTTTAGCGCACTCTACGCTTAAACAACAGCGAATTGAAGAACTACGTCAAACGAAATGATACAAGTTGGTTAAAATGATATCCGTTACAGTGTTGTCAATTGTACATCTTCAGCACAGACGAAGTATAAATAAATATTACTCGTCTGTGTCCGATACAAGAAATCAGTATCTAAAACTGTTATACTGTTTTATATTATGCATCTATGTATACATATATCACAAAGAGCTTTATTGAGTGTTTTAATGTTAATATACATTTTAAGTATATAATTATTCATATTTCATTGTTTTTAAAAATAATTTTCAACTAACTGCATTACTTCCTAAAATTATTTTGATTGGCAAGTGGTGATTGATTACCATATATTTATTTATTTTTTAAATGGCCACCGATCGAGGAGCATGAGATGTGAAACACTAAAAATACAAAATCTTGGCTGCAAAAGAATTTTCTCTTTGCAAGGTAGATCCTTCGATTTTTACGAAATCTATTATATATATTATATAAAAAAGAACAAGCAATTAGCAGCTAACTTTCGTTGTCTTTTATAGGTATCGAAAAATTATCTTCCGAACAGTTAAATTCTCGAATTCAGCAAACGTCTCAGGAGAGCGGATCAATTGGAAGCAATATTTTTATTTTGTACTGGAATTCAGCTAATTGGGTTTTGATTCAAGGTCCTAGAGACGGATCGCCTGACATTTAGAGAAACTATAGAGAAGCGGCGAGGATCTCAAATATAAAATTTTAGCTTTGGCTAGTTTTCGAGATATTAGAGAATTAAAAAATACATTAAATTCGGCATATATAAACATTACTAATGTATAGATTAATAATATATAATATTAATATATTATTACATTTAATAATATAATATTTATATATAATTTTAATATATAATATATAATATTTATATATAATTACATTTAATAATATAATATTTATATATAATTTTAATATATAATATATAATATTTATATATAATTACATTTAATAATATAATATTTATATATAATTTTAATATATAATATATAATATTTATATATAATTACATTTAATAATATAACATTTTATTTTAAAATAAATTTCGAAGAATTATAATTTTACAGTGGAGTGTTAGAAATTTACTTTCTTTATATTTTAATAAAATTTAATAGATATTTAAAACTAGCCACTTCATTTTTTGAACGTTTTTAAATTTTAGTGCTAAAGCACTTGTTTAATGCCTAATTTTTTGTATTTAAAATAAATATATTAAAATTGTTTAGAATAGAATATTCTAATATATACGATTTTATACATTTTGTAATAATAAATTTTGCAAAACTTATTTGAGTATGAATTGTAGAGAATTTTAAGGATTTTAAAGAATAATTACACTATTCTATCCATTTCTCTACTTTTTCTTTTACGAAGATAATCGATTTGGTAAATGAATGGTTCACATATCGATAGTTGCGAAAATTCAGACTATGTTACTAATATTAAAACAGGCAATTGATTGCAATTCAACCTATTGATTTCAGAACCACATACAATGATAAAAAGAATTCAAATAAATATTACGTAATCCTTCCTGACCAGAAACATAATTATACTATTTTTTTCAAGACACGTGTGAGATATTATAATAAAACATAATAAAATTAAAAATATTATTATATTATCATATAATATATTTTATATTAATATTATAATATTTAATATAAATATTAATTATTATTATTTCATAGTAATATTAAATATTATATAAAATACTTATATTAAATAAATATAAAAATATATTGCAAATAAAATATTAAAACAACATATTTCATTTATCCACGATTTTTAAATTTGTTGTTCCCTTCTTCATTTCTTTCGTCTGTTTAAAACAATCTTGCGAACTAAAGAAAGAATACAAATCATCTATTGAAAAAAGTCTGTATTAAATCTAACTGATCATTATCGTAACGGAATTCATTATTTGTCCAAACGGTACATGAAGAACCGTTTTAAATAGCTTTACAATTGTTCACTGAATAAATAAATAGGAGCCGCGATTTTAGATAATTGGCTCTCTGACGGATAATCACGAACATTTCTTGTTTGACTAACTGGTTATTTCATGTTAATCGATGGTATTACGGAAAAAAGTGGTAAATTATTGTACGAAGTTTATTTATTGTCCGATGATATGATATTGGCTATATTATCATATGAGAGTTGTGCCATAATTTCATTTTGTGGTAAAAAAAGAAAAAAAAAGAATCAATCGTAATTAATGTTTGGCATTTCAAATTCTGCAGTGATTTGTAAATAATAATTGAAGACGAACTGCTACTATTTTTTGAGAGGTTTGGGAGTAATTGATGTAATTGAAATCGGGAATCATGGTTTGTGAAGAAGACGAGGATATAGTGAATTACGGTTAATGATAACGTATATAAGCGGAAATTTGCATTGATGGCAATTACACTGCATTTCGTGGAAACATGGGAAAATGTTTCTCTTTTTGTAATTATCGTGCAAATTACAAGTTAGTGAGCAAATACAGATTTCATATATCTGAATCCTTCTATCGCAACTAACTTCGCAATGTTTCTAAGTATTGCAAATAATTATATAGCTGCATGATGAACTGGTGAAAATATGAAACAAGAAAAATTGAGAAAGTTATAAAGCTCTTTCAGCAAGAGAATAAAAGAATTAAAATAATTTTTCATATAATAATGTTCACTGAAAATTTCTATCGCCTTTTATTCAATGCTATTTCGAAAAAGATTATTTTAGAAATTGTGAAATGAACAATGTTATTATTTTTCGTAGTAATCTATGATTGTTACAGTGAAAAATATTATTATGTTAACTTCTGCTAAAAGTAAAACATTGTCGATAATTTAAACTGATATAATTTTAATAATTTTATAATTTTAAAAGGTCATATAACGATCCGATCTCCATGATCTCTACTTTGATAGTGCGTGAATTCGTTTTTTTCAAAGTTGACTTTACATCACATAAGTGGGAAATTGAGAATATTTTTTTTCTCGAATATAGTAAAAATTCAAACACGTATAAATACATGGTTACACTTGGGATTCAGTACAGTGTGTGAAAGTAAATAATTTCTTTTTAAAAATTATTCCAACAATATTAATCAACAATGTGAATTTATATAACGAAATTGAAAGATGAATAACGATAAAAAATGAAGTTGATCAATTTGGCTCCTGACTCAAATAAAGAAAACCTTTTAAAATACGTTTATATATTGTTATTATTTCAAAACAAATATCATTCTTTGGAATGATCTGAAAGAATTCCTCATACAAAGAATTATGAAATATCAATGAAACATTTCAGAAGATATTAGATTTGGAATGACATCATTTACTGTATAAAAGTCTTATAGCTATTATAACAATTGTTATAACGGTAACAATCACTTTTTTAGAAAATATTAAATATATACATTACAATATTAACATAATTCCAATTACATTCCAATACAAATAACAGAGTCCTAAATTAAATATCATAAAACATGATAGAATGATTTAAAATGATCCAAGAAAGCTGCACATTATTATAATTTTTTACTAAATAAATATTATATAACATATGTATATACAACATTCATCTATAGTAAATATTTAACTACTTTTGTGAGCCACTGTATAACAAACATCCTTATACTTGTATATACAAAATATTATATGTATATACAATATAAATATTACATGTGTAATAATATTTATGAAATATTATATAATAATATGTAAAATATTATATGTATATACATATGTATATACAAAATTCATCTATAAGTAAATATTTGATTACTTTTGTGAGCTACTGCATAACAAACATCCTTATACTTATTTATAAAGGTAAAATATTGTGTACTAAAATTTTTTCACAGTACGTCTAAAGTTATAAACAGAAATAGTGATGCTGTTACCTCTCCGTTTTCCATAGGTGTCTGTCTAGAGGAAACACTGGTGCATATCACATCGTCGTCCCCGATATAAACAAGTTTTCCGGTAACAGGAGGTACAGAATATCGCGTCCAACATTCTTCATCGCTTGGTGCGTAATACTGCCACGGTTGGAAGTTTTCACCATCGATAGATTTTTCCAAAATCCATGCGGCTGGTCTTGGTGAATTCGCTGCCTTCACAATTACGTACTCTATTTGATAAACCTGGACAGATAGTATTTAAGATACATTAGATATTACGTTTAAATTTAGTATAAATAGCATATTTGATATAATTAACTAAAGATATCACACTTAATAATTATTTGTACTACTGGGGTAAATGGTATAAAACAAGGTAAAAATTATAAATTGAATATTAACTCGATTTTATATTATATTTTATAAAATAGTATTTTGCTTTGTAAAATTTAAATTGTTGAACTTTATTTTACGATTTTAAGGGACAATTTTTAAGGGACGAAATTGCCGATCGGGATATGTATAGATATGTGTACACATGGAAGAAAAAAATAATCGTAGGACTTTCATTAACTCTAACTTTCATTAGAATTAAATGCATTTAAATAAATTAGTTAGTTCGTTATGAAATACTAGAATTTTTATTTAATAATACTACTGAATATATATTTAATAATACTAACATCTTAAAATAGTAAATCTTTTGATTTTTCATTTGGAATCCAAAAGATTTCTATAATTTAGAAAAAGGTAAAAAAAAACGACATCTTGGTGTGTGATGAAAAAGGCACACGAAATAAAAAAGAACCACTGTTTTATAAAACATACATCTATACTTAATATAAAAAAAATTAATTGAAATAAATGATAAGTTAAATTTATCTATAATAAATAAATAAATATATATATATATATGTAATATATATATTTCAATATTATAGATATTATAGATATACTTAAATATATATATATCTATAATTAGTTGAAATAAATTGAAAAGTTAAATATATCTATACGATAAATTAAATATATTTATTATAGATATTATAGATATAAAAATAGATTAAAAAAAAATATATATATATATATATATAATTAATTGAAATTAATTGAAAAATTAAATATATCTATATGATAAGATAAATACATTTATTATAGATATTATAGTATATTATAAACTTATTATAGATATTATAGATATACTTTATATATATATATCTATAATTAATTGAAATAAATTGAAAAGTTAAATATCTATATGATAAGTTAAATATATTTATTTATTATATTTAATAAATAAATATAATATGTATATGTAATAACAAGCACATATTTTTTGTAACCACTCTATATAGAAAATGACAAAATATTCTAATCATCCAAAGTGATGTTAGAGGATCGCGCGCATGTGAATACAGAACGCCTACGATATCTTGGGCTATTTTGTTTCAGTGTATAATGGTGGAAAACGAGACAGACGACAGAGATCCATAGATACCCTGCAGTTTGCCAGAATCCCTGTGGAGCCCGGTGAATTTTCTGCCGGATAATTAATTCCAGGCACGCAGAGATCGTGTAGAATAATTCACATGGCTGAATTACTCACAATCTATCCGTGGCACTGCCACGTTTCCCGTCGAGCAAAAGAATAACAATTTGCAATCGTTATTTCAAACTTTAAAAAATATATGAATATTACTTGAATAAGTGTATAAAAATATAGGAATATTATTTGAATCAGAATGTTACTGTTGTAATGAAAAAATATAGCCATTTAGTTAGAAAATTGTGTTTCTTACAGAAGTAGAATATGTCTGCGTTGGAATTAAAATAGTATTGTATTTTAATTGTAAATTTTTGCATTTGGAATTAAAATACTATTGTATTTTATATTGCAAATTTTTGTACTCTTTCATTAGTATTTAATCAGTCATTTTGCACATTTGCAACGAAAATGACACAACTCAGCAAAAATTTCGGAAAAGGCGAAACACACTTTTCGAATATAGTTTTATTGTCGAGTACAGAAATTATTTTGTTATTATTTTTGTAATTATTTTATTATTTGTAGAAATTATTTTATTAAGCTGTTAGAAATCAATGTTGCGTTAATGCAATATCTCATTTGAGCATACAAAATGAAATTTCAAGGATTTGCTTAACATTTTTTCATTATTATGTCTTTATTATGTATTCTAGAGGATTCTAGAATTTTATGAAATTTTAGGAAATTGAAATATTTATAATATTATGTTAAATTATTGCTGAGAGCTTAATGAATTGATCTAAATATTGACATATAGTATTTTAATGTTTTCTAAAACAGATTATGTTTTAATTGAATATCGTACAGCGACAAAAATCGCTATACAATTGACTGGCATCGATCATACCGTCACATTGTTTCTTATTCTGCGATTTTCACTAATATGGAGCAAATCTCCAGAGGACTCTCTTCTCAGTTTATTGATCCTCTGTACGTTCCCGAAGTTTTGACATTTAAATTCGAGACGTCCTATATAACTGCTTTGATCAACATCAAATCAATCAATAACGATTCATAATGATTATTTTCTCAGATGCATTTAACAAAGTCGGCACATTAATTTCACAAAACAGTTTCTTTTTTTATTTTACAAACAAATAATTCCGTGAAATCACTTATTTCTATTATAAATATCGTACAACCAATGCAACGAAAAATAAGCTGGCTGGAATTTCAAATAATAAGATCAACAAATACGACATTGATATGATTATAGAATTTGTTTCGTTTGTTCCTTTCGTTTTCTTGTTGCTTGTCGATCGGTCATATAATGATTTTGTCGCTATGCAACATTTAATTAGAACGTAGACATTTAACCAAAGAAGAACAGTTTAGTGAAAAGATAAAGATGCACACAATGCTAATGGAATACGAAAAGATACAAAAATTAGATTGTAATATCTGAAACATATTTAAATAAATGTTTCATATGACAATATTTAATGATACAATATAATAATTTTAAATAATATTTGTTACGGTTTACGTCTATAATTATATAATTGTGATTGCCATATTTTTGCAATATATCATTTTCATCAATTATACTTATTTCCTTATAAAATATATCAAATAAAATTACTATTTTACTTTATACGATGCATCAATTTAACTGTACTATGCAATAAATAATAATTTCATACAACGTTTAGAACATTTTCTGACAAAAATCATATTAAAAATATGTTAACCCTTCTTTTAATACGAGTTTATTTTCTATTGTAAATGCTATCTTTCCAAAAAAATACTTACATAATGAAAGATTCTAACTCCACTTCGATTCAATGGTGACAAAATTTTATAAAATCACGAGAGTTTACGTCTATAATTATATAATTGTGATTGTCATATTTTTGCAATATATATCATTTTCATCAATTATACTTATTTCCTTATAAAATATATCAACAAATTACTACTTTACTTTATACGATGCATCAATTTAACTGTACTATGCAATAAATAATAATTTCATACAACGTTCAGAACATTTTCTGACAAAAATCATATTAAAAATATGTTAACCCTTCTTTCAATACGAGTTTATTTTCCATTGTAAATGCTATCATTCCAAAAAAATACTTACATAATGAAAGATTCTAACTCCACTTCGATTCGTTGGTGACAAAATTTTATAAAATCAGGAGAGATTAATTTTTAAGTCGACGAACACGCAGCCACCCAACGTTCCTTTTCCTGTTTCTTTTAATAATTTGTCGGACGTTACAGTAACTCACGAGGCCTATCGCATCTCGATGGCGGGCGTCGCGCCGTGTCACCGAGCAGACACGCGTCGCCCTGTTTCGTCGGGTTAACAAGACAGGAGTCCCTCATTCTCTCGTCGGGTCCGTCTTTGTCGTTGTCGTTGTCCTCGTTGTGTCGTCGTTACGCCGGGCATTGTGAGGCCAGACCGACGCCCACTTTCGGACCATAAAGACAGATCGCATGTCCGCGATACCGGCGGGGCCCACTTCCTTCTAAGGACTTCGTCCGGAACGCTCGTTCCGAATCCCGAGGAAACGGACTTCAATTATCCGATCCTTTTGCTCGATCTGTGCATGTAGATCCCTCCAACTAGTCGAATCATGGAAATCTGCTCGTTAATATTACAAGACCGAGGCGGCTTGTTTTTTTTTTTTTTTTCCCTTGAATTAAGCTGCAGTTCCTGGGGATTTGAGTTTCCCTATAACCTGCATTTAACACAATAGGATTGGTATTGATTTTTTTCTTTTTTTTGTTCTTTATGGTGGTTTGTGTGTGTTTTGATCTTGTTTTAAGTTTTTGCAGGAGAAAAATTTTGAGAAACCTGCAGTGACTTGGTAAAAGGCGGCCTGTTTCAACCCCTTGCGCTGGCAACTGGGTTGCGCGGACCATAACGAGTGGCCGAACCGTATACAATAATTCGTCGCTTTCTTTCTCTCTTGAACTCGTCGGTATGACATCACTGAATCGAAATTATTAAGAAGTAATAAATTTATTTATGTATTTGTTTTGCCTGGGTTACATTTAAATATACCTAAAACTGTGGAAATGTTGCAATTTGGGACAAAAAATTCTCGACATGCGTGGCACGTTATTTCAGCGCAAAAGGTTAAATCAGACTTTCGCTTCTTCTTTTAGACACAGTTGTTGAAATGACAGAGGATTTCTCAAAAAAATATTTGTTCCATAATTGAGGAAAAATTATGGGCTATGTTTACTACGTTACGTTCGTTTAATTTGACAGTTTACAAAGAAAGTGACATGATAGTTATACTAACATATTTATCGAAGAATCTATACGATTTGGAATCAATAATTTTACGAAAAATGGGAAATGTTTTAATTTCTGACTTCTGAACAAAAGTGCATATGCAAATCTTTCGATTAATCGGTTAAATCAAGTATTAAAATTTAACTTATTTTTTAATATCCATGTATCTTTCTTTCGTGTTGAATGTAGTAAATTTCCTGTTTACGTAACTGACAATTAACGATGAAATCAAATACACATATATATACATACATACATACATACATACATACATACATACATACATACATACATACATACATACATACATATATATAAAATTATAATAATACTATATAATAATATTACATAATAATAATTAGTATGGTTTTGATAGTATTATATAGTAATAATAAGTAACAATATGTTGTAATGATACTATATAATAGTATTACATAGTAATAATTAGTATTAGTTATAATATTATAATATAGTAATAATAAGTAATAATATGTTACAATGATACTATATAATAATATTACATATTACATAGTAATAATCAGCATTAGTTGTAATATTATTATACAGCAATAATAAGTGACAATATATTGTAACAATACTATATAATAGTATTACATAGTAATAATTAGCATTAGTTATAATATTATTATATAGTAATAATAAGTGATAATATATTGTAATAATACTATATACTAGTATTAATTTACATAGTAATAATTAATACAGTTATGATAGTATTATATATAATAATAATATAAGTGATAGTATAAGTAATTATATATAATAATAATAATAATAAGTGATAATATATTATAACAATACTATATAATAGTATTACATAGTAATAATTAGTATTAGTTATAATATTATTATATAGTAATAATAAGTAATAATATATTGTAATAATACCATATAATAGTATTATATAGTATTATTACAATATCGTAATAATTAAAATGAATAGCTTTCTTAGCAGCCAACAAATATATATATACTCATCCATTCATTTTCCAAAATAAGAAATTACTCACTTTCTTAAACCCAGCACGTTTTTACCATCACGGTGATCTAATCCAACTAGCTACCGTGATCAAATAAAACAATCTCTCTAATTCAACTCTATGAAATAATTCCTTTTAATTCATTTACGAAGCAATCCGGATGCGTCGTCGATATTTACAGACGTGCAGCGTGCGCGTCCCAAAAGCTTGCGACCCAAGAAGAAAACGAGGCAGAAGCGAAGAAGAAGGAAAAGTACAACACACGCAGCACGATGTGCAAACGTTCCAAAGGCTAAATATTTACACTGGCTGCACGTGTTCGTCTGCTCTTTCGAGCCCGCTATCAGCATCGCGTGCCTCGTCATGGGGTAGGTCGTGTGGAAGCCGACAGTGTATTCGGAGTTCAAGGTTGACGCTTTCTATATAGCAGCCATGGTACATGTATGTATATTGGATTCTCTTCACCGGCTGACGAACGTCGTCGAACACAGAGAAAACAAACGTGATTTCTATGCTAGCTTTTTCGACTCCAATGAAAAACGATGCATTGGTGTTTCACAGATGAGAAAGATTGCTTCTTAACTTACTGTTCATCAAAACAATGGAAACAGATCAATATACATTTTTCATTACATCAAATTCAATTGTATCAAACAAAGGAGGAAAATTATACTTATGAAATTCTAGATATAAGTTCAAATATTTAAAGAGAAATTTTATATAGAAATTAATTAATTTGTTAATTAACGTCATTTACATCCTGAAAAAATGTTTGTTATATTTTTTTACTAGTAATCATGAAATTTACTATACAATTACTGAGTATGTTAAATACGCTGTATGTTATTCTTACAATTATAATTAAAGTAATTAGCTCTACATACAATTATATGTAAATTTTTTAAATTCTAATATCGCATTTTCGATTTATTTATATGTTTTTTTTCAAATAAGTGTGAGAAACATTTTAAAAATAACACAATTTTAACTAACTAATTAATTAAGATCCAAAATTCTTTTTTGTTTGTTTTAAATATTTGAACTTTGACAGATTCTCCTAAATTTTTTAAAACTGTACATATTTATTAATATATTAGATTTCCTATTTATTATTACATATTACGACATTTTTTGTTTGCGCTTTTCATAACTACTGATAGACTTTCATTTTATTAAATTATTCCTAATGTATCCGTAAAAAAAAAAATGAATAAATTCTCAGGATATATTAATATTATATTAATTTATTTTACTAATATTATTTAAAATTCCAAGAAGTAGAAAGAAAAATAACTCTAAATATATAATAGGTAAATGTAAAAAGATGAAACTTCACAATATAAAATATTAAGGATTATCTACATTTATATTTCGATTTAATTATTACACTTATTGTTAAAGTTCTGGATAATATTCTATATTAAATAATATTACATCCATAAATTAAATTTTTAAAATCTAATCGTCAATCTGTAAAATTTCATATATTTATTACTTTCATTACTTATACATATTAATATATTATTATATTCGTGTATTATATTTTACATCATTCTTTGTATGATGGAATATATGTAATATTAGTACTTTCCAAATGAGTTATTCAAATCAAAAAGCAAAGGAAAATATTTTTATAAAATTTCACTTCTCCTTTTATTAGTATTTGACATTTAACGTGTATGAATTCTAAATGATGTATAAGTTCTAAATATATTTAACAATACACATTTATTTTCATTTATAATAATTTTAAAATTCCATTCTAAATAATGTATAAGTTCTAAATACACATTTATATTAATGTATAAGTTTAACAATACACATTTATTTTCATTTATAATAATTTTAAAATTCCATTCTAAATAATGTATAAGTTCTAAATACACATTTATATTAATGTATAAGTTTAACAATACACATTTATTTTCATTTATAATAATTTTAAAATTCCATTCTAAATAATGTATAAGTTCTAAATACACATTTATATTAATGTATAAGTTTAACAATACACATTTATTTTCATTTATAATAATTTTAAAATTCCATTCTAAATAATGTATAAGTTCTAAATATGTTTAACAATACATATTTATTTTCGTTTATAATAATTTTAAAATTCCTGAATCATTATTTACATTTAAATTTTTAAATGCAAAATTGAATGTATATTCATTTTAAAACTTCTTTCATTGTACACATTGTACGTTGTATATATTAAGTGACACGACCCGCCTATATAATTTGTATGCAGTGTGGGTGAACAGCAAAAGGGTTGAGCAGCAAGCAATTTGTCACTGTAACTAGACTTTATTTTTAGGTACATAATGTGAGTGACATGACTTCAGGGAAAGATGTTACGTTGTACAATTATAAATATTAAATATAAAATAACTTGTATTTTTATATTTTCAATTATTGCCTCTATATCTAATTATTTTTGACTATCATTCTTTATATCTATTTTTATTTTAAAAAATATAATTGACGAAAAAAATAATAAATATTGTTCTAATAACAATAAATAATAATTTAATTAATATGAGAGTTAAAACATCTCTTTCATAATCAAAAAACATGTGTTAAAGTTGTATTTTGCAATTTAAAAACTAAATTTTTTAATTATTAATAATTTCAATATAATAGTTATGAAAATACATTGCTTTAGCTAGATTAAATATAAATTTTTCTGAAGTATGATAATTTAACGCCCTTTAATTAATAATACCATTTAAATAATTGATAATCGATAATGTTCATAAAAACATTGAAATGATTTACATTAAACGCAATTTTATGTTTAAAAAATATTACTATTGCGATTGTTTCAAATCTGTAAATAATCTCTACAATGTCTAGGATATTATAAACATTCAGTCGAGACAAGTGAACAAATTAATCAACAAAAACTTAAGTGCAATTACTTTTAATTAAAAATTATTCAAACGTTGTTCAATTCACTTTCTCAATAATATTTCAAAATATCAAACTTATTTCAAAATAGATACCCAGTGAAATAAATTTATCTAACTACATGAAATGCAAAGGTATAAATATCAAAAACAAAAGTTGAAATAAAACAGAGAATTAAAATTGAAATTATAAAGAACGTATGCACATATTTCTTCGAACAGCAGAATTTCTTTTAGCAAGAGTGGGAATTACAGAAACGATAAATATATCGTTTATACACAGAAGAATGCAGGGAATTTGTGGAGTGATGGAGGACTTCATGAAGTCATCGAGTAATCACGTTAATTTTCAACGAATCGTGTGAAAAAAGTGCTTCGAACCGGTCTTCTCGGTTCAAGGGCCAGCACGTTTATCTTCGATGGGTTTGCCTCAGTGTAAATAGTAGTAGGCTCATGGATGACCCTGCAAGAAAACACATCAAGGGCTGCACTTGACGCACCACCCATTCAACATCTAACTCGACCTTTCCACAGCGCTATACCATAGAGACTGATTATATTGCACTCACAACAGTTGCAGCACTTTATAGAAGTATCGTAAACAGTATACGAAGTAATTTTCTATCATTTTCTACTTTTCTCGTGAATTTCTTTTCAGTAAAAATTGACAAAAACAAATATAGTAGCTATCAAATTGTATAGAATTATATATTGCACAATACATTGTATTATTATTTGTGTTTTTAATAAAGAAGTAAGTAATTTAAAATACTAAGAAGTAAGTAATTTAAAATAAACTTGGAGGTTATTAATAGACTGCGAATTTTTATGTGTTTCTAGGAAAATTTCAAAAATATAAAAAATAAGCAAAATATATAAAATATTTATTATAACGTACTTATTTATTATTATAATAATATTCATTACAATATTCAGTACTTATATAAAATAAATTTCTACTTGGATTCCATTTGTTTAATTGCGTTTTTAAAGATATCAATTTGCATAAAAATCTGGTGGTTTTGTTATCAACAGACTTTGTAGTCTGATTGTAGAAGTATTAAAAGAGCTTCTGTGTTGAAAGAATATAATAACCGTGAATGGAAAATTATAAAAATAATATTTGATCGTCATTGCTTCATTTATTCTTTCTCTTAATATTATAAGTATATAATAAATTATCCTTTGTAATCTTCCAAAATAATTTTCTATTTTTCCTGAAAAACTTGTTTGAATCTCTTATACGATCTTAAAACTCATATACGATATGTGAAGCATTATAATTTGGAAATAAATTCTATTTGTTTAAAGCATATGGTCTTTTGAAAATTAAATGAATTACTAAAATGCAATACTTATTAAAACTTTATAATTCAGAAATAAAATTAAAATTATAATACAATATATTTTACGATTTTTCTATACTTTTATTATTACTTAATAGTTTATTCAAATTTCTATTATTAATAATTGGCAATAATTGATAATAAAAACCATAAAGAAATATAATTGATAATAAAATATTTATCAACAGTAAATATTATATATTAATATATTTATATAAATATTTATATATTTAAAAATACTATATTTAATAAATATATAAACATTTTAATAAATTAATATAAATATAAAATATTAATATTTTACTTTAATAACAATAAAAATATTATATTTAATAAATATATTTTGAAAGAGCAACCAATCTATAACCTGAATACTTTCTAAACGTTTCAACAAGCCTAGAGTCACTCTTAGCCTACAAGTTACCCTTACAATCTAGTAGAAAGGGTGAGGCCAAAAGTGGAAAGAAACGATCGATCGGTTCGGAGAAAATTAAAAGTGACCACGACCGCAAAAGTTACGCTCGATCTCGCTCCGAGCATCCGAGAAACACGATTTTTTTGCTAGGTTGCCAGAGCGAGAGCGGAATTCTCGTGGTACGAAGAAGTGGGCACTGCGTTCAGGGGAAGGCTCCCACGATCGAGTCCGAGGACTAGTCGCCTTCGTTTGAGCTCGAACATATCCACCCAGCCTTGTAAGGATGCGGCCGGTATTAGCATCGAATGACAGAAATGGCTTTATAGTGGAAGCTCAGGAGATGAAGAAAGTCAATAATGACCGGATCGGCGCGGCGTCGGGTCGAGAGAGTCGACGATCAGCCTCGATCCTTTGCTAAGAACGCGTGTAGATCGAGCCAGATTGCGTTGTAATCGAAGAGATTTTATCGTCGATCGTACGATTATACAGGTGTACTGGCAACTCGAGCTGGATCTTATTGTTGCTTTTGAGATTGTGTTCCGACTCGACACGAACTAAAAGAATGATGCTTGCAACTGTGTTCTGCCGAGTGTGACGCAGCTCGGAAAAGTCCGGAAAAAACGAAAAAACTACGCAATATTCAAAAAAATATACTTTCCACTATATTAATAATTATTGTCATAGACTGAAGAGTTTTATATACATATTTATGAAAAATCTTAAAATGCATAAACGCTGCTTGCAACATAGAAAAATATACAATGTATATAATATTTAATAGACAAAATAATTTTTTACATTTTATTTTCTTAATTATCTTCATAAAAATATAAAGTGAATAAAACACAGTCAAAAATCACAAATTGTGTAATTTTTGTCAAAGTTTACTAAAATAATTTTCTAATAATTATTTGTGCATTTTATTAAATTATTTTACTTAAATTTGTTTACATATTTTACATTCAAAATTTAATACCGATTTTAAGAATAAGACTCATATATGAGAATTGAACCAAAGTAGTTAACTCCAGTTTCTGAATTTTTCTAAACTTTAATGTCAATGTATTTGATGTTTTTCATATTTATTCTAAAGTTTCTTAAAATTTTTTTGGCTGCAGAATAATAAATAATTTATTTCAAAAGACAATATGATTATTCCAAGAATAGATTTTATGTATTCCAAGAATAGATTTTATGTATTTTGTAAGTAGTTAGAGAGAAACAATGTTTGTAATAATACATTCAATGTTTGAGTTTAAATTTTCAAAGATATTTTAAATATATTTTAATTATCTTTTATATTTCTCTACTTTTTATTTGATGAAATTAACCGATTTAATAAATGAGTGACACAATTATTACTGAAAATGAAGTTCAATAAAATTTATTATTATTGAATTATTGAATTATTTAATTTTTGAATTACTGAAATTCGACAAAATTTGTTGATAATTTGTATGATATGTTAAAATTAATCAGCACAATTGGGCTGTGATATAAAATACAAGACAATAATAGATAAAAATAAACATGTATATATTTATATGTGATGAGAATAAATAAATCAATAAAATGCATTGCAAATTATCTTTCTTTTAAAAGATTTGACATGATTTATAATTTAATGCATAAATAGGTATAAATCTTTCTGATATTTTGTTAATCTATCATGATAGAAACATATGAAAAGATTTTTCTTCATCAATGATGTCAAAATTAGTCATTTATTCAATAAATGTATTATTATCTATAAAGCATGAATATTAGACATTAATAATAACATTGTATGTTTATAAATAAAATACATTATATTTATAACAAAGATAAATCAATTTAAGGACATTTTCATTCTTCAAAAATTCTCAAAATCAAATATACTTTTTGTAGATAAAGTGTCATAAAATAAGTACACGATATCAAAAAAACAAGAAGACTTACTGTATCATGAACAACTCCCCAAAAATTTCTCTAGCATTAAAAATTTTTTTAAAACATCTTTTAAAAAATATCCACATGCTTTTGAAGTATATTCGATACATTTTGCAAAATGTGTACAAAATTAACCGTAGCCCAATTATGAGTCAAATGATACATAAATTATTCCGACTTGGTATTTCGACTTAGAAGTCGGATCTTCTCGGAACAATTTGCGACGCGAATTAGTGAAGCAGTCGTCAGAGAGACACCACACAGTGGCTAATTAGGTCCACGGAAGTGTTTACAATTAACCATGTCGTAGCAACTAATTGTTCTGGGCTAGATGCATTTCAAAGGTCCCTGCGTAGGTGGTTATATATCTAAAGGCGCTCTCATTCATGTCACAAAACTTAGGTTTCTCTTTTGCTTCCTTTTATAATTTCGTTCGTTCAAAGAATCCATATAAGTATAGTGTTTTTACAGACATATATCTGTAACGAGGATAACATTTGCAACATACTTATAATAGAATTAAATAAAAAAGATGAATATTTTGTGAAAACTTGTGTCATTCTAATTACATCATTTTCAACGTTAAGAACAGAATAGTATTATAGCATAGTTACGTTCAGTCATATACATATTTTGTGAATGTTCTTAATTTTTTCGAAACGAAGTCTCAAACGAAAAAATTTTGGACTATACCATTTATTTATTTTTTTATATTTATCAAAATGTTTCAGTTTAAAATTCAAAAGATGAAGTTCTTTTTAAAGAGGTATTGATTTGCGTTAAATAAATGCCTGGCAGATGTATACTTATCACTGTCATTTGAAAACAATTCTCAAAAATAAATGATTTTTTAATGAATGATTTTTTACTGAAGTATATATTTCTTTGCATATCTAAGAATCATTGATATCGCTGAAAAGTTCAGTTTTTAAAACATATAAAACATGTTTTAAAATATCTCGAAAGTTCAGAAAACTTGTTCAGAACGATGACCTTAACAACATATTTCAAGGTCATTAAAATCGGCGAGAAATCTTTTTTCTAGATAGTTATTATCTTCTTCTTATAAAAAATCCAGTACAAATGACAAAACTAACCAGCTAATCCTGAAAATAGAATCAATAAAAACATCAATTTTCTGCAAGCATAAAACAAAATTACATGCATTCTAAATCACTGAGAACTTATAAGATGAAACATTATTCGTTCATTTAAACTCTATCATGATTCAACATTTCCAGCCGTTTTATGATGCGGTTTACGACCGTCAGTTCGCGTTACGTTCTTCGTTGGAAGATAATCTCTGCATCCTATCCATAAACCGCTCCGTAATTGCAATTACAAATACTATCAATCGTCTAATTTCGTATGTGCAAATATTTCCTGGTCAGTGACACTGCCATAGAATGTTCATAATATTCAACAGACGGAGCGCAGGCGCCATTTTAATTATCATTGTTTCAGTGCGACAAATATATGTAAATCTGAAACACATGTCCTTTTAAATGTATATCTAAAAGTCAACTATTGTCCTTGACAAGGTGTCTCCATTATTTTCATAAATAATTTCATAATACTAAAATTTAAACCTAAAATAAATATTTTAATAAATATTTTAATAATAAAATTAATAAATTTAATAAATTTAAATTAAAAATTAAAATATTAAAATTTAAAATTAAATTAAAAATTAAAAATTAAAAATTAAAAATTAAAAATTTAAATTAAAAATTAAAAATTAAAAATTTAAATTAAAAATTAAAGATTAAAAATTTAAATTAAAAATTAAAAATAAAAAATTTAAATTAAAATTAAAAATTTAAATTAAAAATTAAAAATTAAAAATTAAAAATAATTCGAATTCACAGACTGCAAGTTCTCAAATTATCCGCAACCGGTCGCGTAAATCATACCAATATCTAAATACGCTAATTATAGCTTCCGGAACTGAGGATCTTTCTCAGCATTTTGTTCAAACCTGTATCGCGTTGAGTATTCTTCAAGTGCGCAATGATATTTTTACAATCACGATAAATCTCACAAAATAATCTCGTAAAACTATGAATCTTATTTATTACAGTAACAAATGAACTTGTAAGTAAAATTGTATTTAGCGTCGCTTAATATTATAATATTAAAACCTTAATTTTACGTCTTGCGCTGGAAAATGACGTGCCACGCACCTCGAGTTTTTTTTTTTTTTGTCCCAAAATTGCTATATTTTCTCAGTTTTAAGTATATCCCAGACAAAACAAATAATAAATTTATTACTTCTTAATAATTTCTATCCAGTGATATCATACTGACGAGTTCAAAAAAAAAGCGACGAATTATTGTATACGGTTTGGTCACTCGTTATGGTCCGCAATCAGTTGGCCAGCGCAAGTGGTTAAAGTCAAATTGTTACTTCTAATGTATCGAATTTTGAATCGATTCATTTGTTTTTTAAATTTAAGTTATTAGTGTATTAATTATTTTATATTTTATACAAGTTTTTGTAGTATTTGTATTTTGTTGTATAAGCTATAGTTTTCTTTTGAGAATAGATTATTTGAAATATCGAAATCCCTCGCAATCCAAGAAAGTTTTGAGAATTCGAAATTTCGTGCCTACTTTTTCGTGAATAGAAAAAATCTTGAAACTCAGATAAGAAAAAGTACGAAATCAGTGAATAAAGAAGCGTTTACAGCGTGAAGAAAAAAAAATGTTTGAGTCATGTGTACATCGAATGCGAGATATTTTGCGAATGCGGTTTTTAAAGATATAAGCAGAGCAATCGATTGCAATTCTGGTATGATAATGTAAAATATTAAAATCTAAAGAAATTACAAAAAGAAAATTTTGCACTGTTACCAACAGTATTAAAATTTTCTTCAGTACCTACATATATTTGACAAAAAAAAAAAAAGAGGTGGATTAGGCCCAGAATGATTTTGGATATTAGTATTTCTAAACGAGAATCTAAGATTAGATATTTTTATATGTTGTTATGTTTTTATTTGTGGCCAGTAAAAATTGATATCAAAGTCTTAATCCTGTTATAAATTTTGTTCTTAAAACAAAAAATTTCTCTTATAAAAATCAATATCTTAAGTTTCAAGAAAATTTCAGAATCTTACAATTTCGGATCCAAATTTCGAGAATTTAAAAATTAGTTTCGAACTCATCCCTATGTTCTACTATTCTATGTTTTACTTATTACAATAAATTCTGATTGTTTTTTTTTTTTTTTTGACTTTGTAATGACGTTTTCTTTCTTATATTAGTTAAAATCGAATATTTTTAATTATATAATACAAATTTTATTACTTAAAATTTTTCTCTTTTTTCTGTTTTTTTTTTTAGTATCACAGAAAGTTTACACATGGAAAAAATTGGTTAATATAAAAACGAACTCAAAATTTTCATATTCTCGATGATATGAGTTTTATGTTATATTCAAGTAGATTAATATAACACTAATACATTAATATGTGTAAAATATTATACGCATAGTTTTTCATTATCGTTACTGAAATATTTTTTTATGGTGATTTATTATTTAATTGTGCATAATTTAATTTGAAATAAATTTATTTTATAATTGAAGCTTTTATTACTAATAAGCCAACAATACGCTTCTAATATCATATTAAATAAATACACATGTGTATTCATAATAGTTTCGTTTCGATTTCGTCTCAATTTTCGTAACAATAAAAGTTTTTAAAGAATATTTGAGTTATCAAACTAGATAACTTGTCGCTATGAAAAATTTAAGATAACGAAACACGCATGTGAAAAATAACTAAAATATGTAACAACCAATGCCGACGATCATCAAAATCTTACGACGACTAAACCATATTGAAGCTCATAAATTACACTTTGATTAATATTATTAGTAAAATTGCAAATACTGAAAATGTTATTAAAAATTCAATCGTTTCGTCTACGACTTAATATTCCAAATCACAAATTATCACGTCAGAAAAATTATCCTGACGGAAAATTACCAACCTATTTACGCTTAGTTCTTTGTAACTCGTAATTTCATCGGCAGCTTGCAAAGAGAGACGAACTGCTGCATCATTCCAATCATTCATTTGTTTTCCACGTCCCCGTACTTTTGGTTTTCACGTACCGGATGATATAACGCTGAAGTAAATTGCACACTTTATTCTCGGTGTAGGGCAGATATTCTAAATACACAAGCTACCGCTATTTTCCGACCACGCGAGCACGTTCGCGCACAGTGTGAACCGAGAGCAAAAAGTCTTATGGCGATAATGCACTGGCAACATTCAACCGAGAGATTCGTGCAACTGCTTCGAATCTTGTGTCTTATATTTACATACAGTTATATTTACATCATTACATAAAATATTTGTTGTACAAAAAAATATTTCAGATAGAAGTGGCATGGCTTCTAGGGGGACATATAGTATTGTAATCAGTTTTATTTTATTATTTTTTCTCAAGATGTGAAGGTTGCCTTCAATTTTTTTAAATGGAACAGTTAATATTTCTTTTCAAATTCGGATAAAGCGTTGAATTATACAAAAAAAAAAAAAAAAAAAAATATTACACCAAATAGGGTTTAAAATACATAGTTACTGAGATATTAACAAAAATATTTTTTTATGTTGTAGTAGAAAAGATTAATCTCAGTAACTATGTTTTTTTAGACCCTATTTGGTGTAATACTTTGTAATATTTTTCTGTTATAGTAGAAAAGATTAATCTCAGTAACTATGTTTTTTAGACCCTATCTGGTGTAATACTTTGTAATATTTTTTATGTTGTAATAGAAAAGATTAATCTCAATAACTATGTTTTTTAGACCCTATCTGGTGTAATACTTTGTAATATTTTCTTATGTTGTAGTAGAAAAGATTAATCTCAGTATGTTTTTGGACTCTATTTGGTGTAATACTTTGTAATGTTTTTTTATGTTGTAGTAGAAAAGATTAATCTCAGTAACTATGTTTTTTTAGATCCTATTTGGTGTAATACTTTGTAATATTTTTTATGTTGTAATAAAAAGATTAATCTCAATAACTATGTTTTTTAGACCCTATTTGGTGTAATACTTTCTAATATTTTTTTGTTATAGTAGAAAAGATTAATCTCAATAACTATGTTTTTTAGATCCTATTTGGTGTAATACTTTTTAATATTTTTTTGTTATAGTAGAAAAGATTAATCTCAGTAACTATGTTTTTTAAACCCTATTTGGTGTAATACTTTTTAATATTTTTTTGTTATAGTAGAAAAGATTAATCTCAGTAACTATGTTTTTTAGACCCTATTTGGTGTAATACTTTCTAGTATTTTTTTGTTATAGTAGAAAAGATTAATCTCAGTAATTATGTTTTTTAGACCCTATTTGGTGTAATACTTTGTAATATTTTTTTATGTTGTAGTAGAAAAGATTAATCTCAGTATGTTTTTGGACCCTATTTGGTGTAATACTTTGTAATATTTTTTTATGTTGTAGTAGAAAAGATTAATCTCAGTAACTATGTTTTTTTAGACCCTATTTAGTGTAATACTTGTGATATTTTTTTATGTTATAGTAGAAAAGATTAATCAGTAACCACGTATTTTAGACCCTATTTGGTGCAATACTCTTTTATGTAGAATTCAACGCTTTATCCGAATTCGGGGATAAATATTAACCATTCCATCTTCCAAACTTCGTTCTGCGTAAACAGCAAAGACACCAAGAAACTTTTATAAACAAATTCAAACGCCACATGAAAAAAATCGCTTGGTGCGGCGTAATTCCAATTAAAAGATACGCTGCCGCCATGCTAAAAGTCTAGGGGGACGTTTTCGACGTAAAGAAACCACAGCCGATTCCTTGGAAGCCGACGCGTCCAAGAATTCTAATAACGACAAGCGTCGCCCTTTCTTCGATGGAACTCCTCCGACCCTGAGGAACGAGTCCCGGCCACGCAAAGAGGAACACTTCAAGCCTTACCGGCTCCGGGAACCGTCTCTCCGGTAAACTTTCTTGCCGCTGCACCTCGGTGCACCCCATTTACGGACCTTGCAAGATAGCGCACAATGCCAATTTATTAGTGGTGCCCCTTAGCCTCGCTTCAACGGGGGTCTTACGGTCTCGCGTCGCGCCCATAAAGGGATGCCCGACACCATCGTCCGTGAGAAACAAGAACGACGGCAACGATACACGGTTACCACGGTCCACTTCTCTCCACTTTCGACGACGGATACAGTTTTTGAAAGTTAAAGTGAAAGTTCCTTTTGTGTGAAGTTAGTTAACGAAGTATGAATCATCGTGGGATGCTGAAATGGGTACCGATATGAAGGTGGACGATATATAAAGTGATTGGACGTTTCGACAATTCGACAAGTATTTTGCATTCGAGAAGTTTGAAATTGAAATTCCACTTCGCAAAAATTCGGTTCTTGTTCTTGTAACTTTTTAAAATGTATCTGTGACTGTGAAATGAGAAACTGTCATTTTTCGAGATATTGTTGTTTGACCGGTTGCGGCTGGCAGCTGATTGCGCGGACCATAACGAGTGACCAAACCGTAGACAATAATTCGTCGCTTTCTTTTCCTTTTGAACTCGTCGGTATGATATCACTGGATAGAAATTATTGAGAAATAATAAATCTATTATTTGTTTTGCCTGGGTTATACTTAAATATATTTCAAATTGAGGAAATATTGCAATTTTGGGATAAAAAAAATTCTCGACGTGAGTGGCACGTCATTTTAGCGCAAGAGATTAAAGTTCTTAGTATCAATTTTTATCAGCAGTATTCTTTCTATAACATGTATAACTTACATAATGTGTAGCTTATTTTTTCTATAATATGTATAAATGTGTATTTTCTTTACTTTGAATAATATTATTTCTTTTGCACGTATGACTTAGGTATATATATGTATGTAACGTATTAACGTATGTAACAGCATGCTATTTCTAGTATATAAAAGTATAAATATAAGTAACTATAATTATAATATAATCATAGTAAATATAAATATAATAAGAATGTAATTTTAAACATTTTATAGCTTTACACATTTTTATCAGTTAAACACTTTTTAGTTTTATAGTTTTATTTTATACAAAATAAGTTATATTATAAATAGAATACTAAAATGGGAAATGAAAAAGAAATTAAAAAATGAAAGACACAAGTCATATTCTCCAAATTTTATGGAATGTTGTTTTGCCTAATGCGTACGAATAGAACATTAGATTTCGGTCAAATTACTTTTTTTTTATACAATCATATATTTAATGATTCAATTGAATAATACGAATCAAATTTTTTGAAACTGTGACATGCGGCATTTTTTCCTAGAGCCGTAAATATACTGGCAGATTGTTCTCGAGACAAATTTTTTAATCGCTCGGACAAAACAGACATGTAACAATCGGTATTTATTTTTATTAAACAAATGGCAAAATATAAGAATTTTAGTCATTTATTTGACGAAATGATGGCAGTCATACTACTGTCCAAAAGTTTTGGAATGCTCGTCAATTTCATATTCAAAAAATAAATATAAATTTTACATCATTTTACCATTTAAATGTAAGTTAAATAACATTAAAAATATTTGTAAATAAATATCTTTAATAATATAATTTCGCCTGTTGAAGTTTTGTTCAAAATTAATAAGGTACTCTGAACATTTGGATGATATAGTAATGCATCGTTGTAATTTAGTATCGTTTGTGTGTACTACGTTCTTTCTTTAATGTTCATAATAGTTAGAAGATAATATGAAGTAATGGACAGAAATAAACACATTGTCCTAATTGATAGCCAATTATCTTACAATGTATTAGACAATATATAGATAATGGTTACATACTATGATTTAAGATAAATACATTCCATATGCAGAATAAAGGTTATCGAATTGTCTAAGAAACTGTGTTAATAGAATTTCTACTATAGTAGAAACATTCGTATTTTACGTAATCAAAAGTTTATTGACATTTACAATGAGTTAATATATTATGCATGCGAATAAGCATTTAAATAGAATAAACAAATAACAAATAATAAAATTAAATAAGAAAGATATATTACATAGAAGCTAACGCATATTATTGTATTAATAATTAAACATAACTATAATATCATTTTTCACTTGTATTATAGTATAGTATTAATATTAATACATATGTAACAAAATACATTTTTTTACTCACATTATCAATTTATGTTTTGTAATCTTTACTTTGTCAAATAAGATGCTATGTGATAGAACATAGACAATGCTATAACTTAGTCATCACGTTATGTGTACATTTAAAAACAAAAAACTATCATTTCTGGTTCATTATTCTTGAAAATTATTTCATCCAAAGCTTGGACTTCTTTCTATATACAAAAACGCTGTCAAATAAATTCATTTTACATTTTCTGTAATCTTCTGTTAGATATTAATTTTCATTTCTGAATAAAATATTTTTAAATATTTTTAAATATATTATTATGTTCGTATTTAAATATTTTAGTTTTAAATATATTATTATATTTATATTTAAACATTTTATTTTTAAATACATTGTTATATTTAAATTTAAATATTTTATTTTTAAATATTAATTTTCATTTCTGCCCTCCTTTCTATTCTCTTTGATACGTATTTTACAAAATTCAAGTCGAACTTCTATTTTTACGATTTTAATAACGTGGCGAATCTAAAGAAATTATAAGCAAATAAATATAAATAAAACTAGTAAATATAAATATAAATATAAATATAGATATAAATATAAATATAAATATAAATATAGATATAAATATAAATATAAATATAAATATAAATAAAACTAGTAAATATAAATATAAATAAAACTAGTAAATATAAATATAAATAAAACTAGTAAATATGAATATAAATAAAACTAGTAAATATAAATATAAATAAAACTAGTAAATATAAATATAAATAAAACTAGTAAATATAAATAAAAACTTTACTTTAAATTCAATCGCTATTACAAAACCAGTTGATTCTCTCTGAATTCTTTTACCAACTCTCATGTATTTTTAACATATGTATATTGCAGTAACGCTATTAATAAAATTATAATACTACGAATAAAATATTCCAAGACTTTATTCTCTGTTACTTGGTCCACTTATTTCAAATATTGTATATTTAACATATTTAAAAAAAAAATTATTCTATCAGTTATCAGTTCTAGTACTTCGATTGTTAGACTTGACAAAGATGATTACAATCTAAACCGTTTGTACGGCCGGTTGGTTACCAACACGATACAAATAGTAGCGCGCTGGTAAACGATCGTACAACGTTTATTGTTAGCGACACGCGTGAAACGCTCGCGCGGAGTTGAGCGGACACGCGTGTAAAGCCGCGTTTCGCGGAGGTGTCACTTCTCGAGATGCTATCGCGGATAACAACGTGACGCGAGATCTGTTTACGATACAACCTCTCTAAGTTCTTCTGCCGACTCTTGCTCCTTCTCTTCCTCTTCTTCTTGTTCCATGTCGTACGCGCACGCGGAACGGAGCCCGAGCAACGTATGGTACATCGTTGGGAATTATGTTCAAGATGAATCATTATTCTTATTTGGTCCAAGTTTCAGATTATTCTTGGGTACTGCAGTTAATTCAATTTTATATAGTTATAGTATCAGTTTAAAGTTATTCTTGGATATTTTAATACTATAATAATATAATAATATATAGCACACTCGAGTTTGTTTGGTGCAAATTTGAAGAATTTAATTCAAATTATATTTTCATACATTCGAAAACATTTATGGTATCAGAAACAATTAGATGACGCAGAAGAAAAGTACTCCGAATTAGTTACTGAATTATTGAATTATTTTTAAAAAATATGTAATTTAGCAATTTAGAAAAATTGGGAGAACAAAAATGTTAGAAAGATATGTATATACATGTATATACATATATAATATGTAACAAATCATAATTTTTATAACGTGTAACGTAGTTATGACATAAGTTATTCAATCCAATCATTCTGAATATAATTAATCCCTTGTCTTATATAATCAAGTTACGCTCGTGATAGAAGCTATAATTTTGATTCTAAAAGAAAAAGCGAATGGCAATTCTGTGAAATTTTAATCCCCTCAGTTCAAATTTAATTTCTTTAAACTGAATATTCTTTATAAACAACGTTTCAATGTTTTATATCTGAAATAATGTTACAATTGCAATAAGTAATGCTTCTTTAAGAATATTGGAAAGAAAATTGTAAGTCAAAAGAATAATAAAGAGTTTAGCAATATCAATAAAGCTGTATTTAGGTGTTAGAAAAAATATTTTAAAATTTTATTTATTTTCTAATGAGACCTGAATATCATGACTGTTTTGGTCACATTTGAAACAAATCTAAAAATTTAGGTACTCATTCATGTTATTTCATTTTCATTCCGCTAAACGTGTTAGCATGTTCTGTGATCAAAAATGAGAAAAATATGTACATATCTAACATAAACATACAGTTGCAATTGCATTGCAAAATTACAATAAAAACAACAAAATTATAAGTACTCGATTTCTCATTTAATTTTGAATGGAAACATTGGCATTATTCAAATGTGTTGTGTGAAAGATTGTGTTTATTACTAACGATCATTGTAATACATGCCATACGTTGTAATGCTACGTTATGTAATTAATATCGATAATTAATAGTTGATAAAATAATTCATTGTATCAGTTAGTTGATAAAATAAATTAAATTTATAATTTAAAATAAATTTATAGTTTTAATATTTTTGTTATGACTTTTTAATAAAGTCTTTACAACCCTATGTTCATATACGTCTTTTTAATCATAGAACATTCTGCATGGATAAAAATAAAGCATTCTGTGCTTATGACAAAAGTTATAACGATTATGCATACGTACATATATACATCAGTAAGCTTCAATATTCAATCTTTAACGGTTATTTTATGGATATACAGATATGCTCAAAATATGTTATTCATATATTAACATACAGCATACATTTTCAGATTGTTTTTAAATTTTATTAATATAATGCTAAGTTTCTCATTACAGTGCTAACGAAATTTTGCAAATATTCTTTGATTTGTATATATAAAAGTTTTTCTATCTAGTTTGTAATCTTCAAAAAACTTACTAAATTGAAATTTTATAAGAAACTGATTGATAAATTTTTCTTTTATAACGAAAACAATGTATAAACATCGATATGATCGATGCACATATGCAATATTTTTCATGAATATAAATTAATCATAATAAAAATAAAATAAATTAGCAAAATTATCAAATGTAAGATATTAATAAGCTATCAATTGCAAGATATTAATAAAGTATAAATAATCATATTGTTATTGATAACTGAATTTTACATTACAGTTTCAATGAAATTTCATTAAAGTGTCTTATATAAAGCAAAAACAAAATTCGAATACTTTCATGAGCAACTATAAAAATACATTTAACGAAGTTTCCTGTTTTACCCTATAATAACGTTTTAAACCAAAATATTTCGTAATCCATCGAATAATCTCAGAAGAATTTCAATTACAATACCAAGGGGAAAAGGAAGAACGTCAACGATAACGATGTAGCAAACCACAAGATCTCGTAACCTTATACTCAACCAGAAATCCTCGTCGTCGAAACTGACGTCTAGTTGACATGAGTCTCATAATCGGATTATATCGTCTCGCGTTACCTTAAATCCATCTGCAATTAATACGTCCACCTTCTACTTGGTAACGTGATATCGCCCTAAGTCTGGTTGTTTCACGCGCATTATATACGCGGTCCAGTGGTACACGAAAGGTGGTAGCTCGTGATATGACATCCCATCAAAATAAGATACGTAACAAGTAAACTTATGTATAAAGGGTAATCGAAGAACCATTTCAATTCTAATTCCAGTCAGTTCTAATCAAAGATGTTCGACGAATATTTATAATTGGTGAAATTAAAATTACAATTAACAAAATGGTCGGAATAAGAATTTTATAATATTAAGTGTTAACATGGTCGATATTAAATATTAACCTTGTTGAAAATAAAATCCTGTACTGATAAAATTTTATTTTCGTTCATGAAATATTCAATAAATTTCAAAAGGTTATATTAAATATGTGTTATATAAAATTTTTAACTTTCACGTGGCCTTAATATTATTGTATAATCTGCGAGTTTTCGTATTATGTTTTGTGCATCTTTTCATAACATAATTATTCCTGATTCATATTCTGTAGTAAATAAGATATGAAATTTATTATAAAAAATAGTAAATATAATAATGCCTTGATAATATGAATGTTAATTCATGAGTAAAAAAATTCGACATATTTTTTATATGCTCTGTTGAACCTATCTATTTGAATATATGAATTAATCTGAATTGAATAAATAAGTATATGTTAATTATAAGAATCAATGATATTTTGGTCGTAATAATTTTTGTTTTCTTTTTTTAAAGAGCTAAAGCGTTTATAGTGAAATTGAGTAAACTAAAATTTTTCTTTCATAAATTCTTAATTTTCAATATAAAGTAGGGTAAAACTTATCTATGTAAAAGGATTTGTTTGAATTCGTAAAATTAGCAGAGATATTTAAAGGAAACGGTATACTGCTCGCAACGTAAGTATGAATATTTTTGTACAACAAAAACTTCAAACGTGTTTTTCTCAAAACATATTTTATTTTATCATATTATTATTTATTTTTATATTATTATTATTTTATAATATTTTATTTTATATTATTATTATTTTATAATATTTTATTTTATATTATTATTATTTTATAATATTTTATTTTATATTATTATTATTTTATAATATTTTATTTTATATTATTATTTTATAATATTTTTTGTACTACTCGATTGATTGTAAGTATGAATATTTTTGTACAACGGGTAACAAGAACTTCAAACGTGTTTTTCTCAAATCCATATTGTTTAAACTGGCTGATGGCATATCTCACGTTTTAATTGACCGACTGACTTGAAATTTGGAGGAGATCTTCACCGAATGTACCTTTATCGCATGGACCACGGATTTCAAAATCTTATGTTTTTTTCTATTTTTCTTTTACCACTCAAGAGACAAAAAGCACAAGGAAAATCGATATTTCAACTTCAAAATGCTGCCATTTTTTTAATTTTCGAAATTTCGCTGTTTCCGCAGATCATACGATAGCCATATTTATACTAATCAAGATGCATTTTAGTTTCAAATAACCAGGTGCACCGGAATCACGTCAGCCATTCGAACCCGGTTTCAAAAACACTCCTCACCTGAGGCTATATAATTTCCACAACTTTCATTAATTTTGTTGTGGAAAAAAAATTGTAAATAATCTCCAAGTATAAATAAATCTGTGTGTGTAAATTGTAAATAATCTCTAAGTATAAATAAATCTGTGTGTGTATATTGTAAATAATCTCTAAGTATAAATAAATCCGTGTGGATTTATTTATACTTAGGAATTTTGTTGTGGAAAAAAAATTGTAAATAATCTCTAAGTATAAAATAAATCTGTGCGTGTAAATACTGCATACCAAAATGTTTCATGGTTCATCCTTAGAAAAAAATCCCAAAAAAGTCGATTTTTTTCAAGCTTACCAGAATATACCCTCTTAAGAGGATTAAAAAAATATTAATCTTTTTCATTCTCCTTATTACTGACTTTTTGAAAAACGAGACACAGGTATAGACAATTAGGCAAGCGAAAATATTTATTGTTCTTGAGGTTCCTGTTGACATTTTCAAGGTTCGCGTCGCTATGAATCCGTTGATCCGCGTTTACCGTGAAATACGCGCGTGCAAAATCGACGAGAGGACTCCGCGCGGTCTGCCACGGAGATTCCACGGAGAGAGAGCGAGAGAGAGAGAGAGAGATAAGTCCTGGTCTCTTGCCAACGTGATCTTGGCTTGGACCTGGTTTCGCGATGGCAAAAGTAATTCGCGTGAATCGTGAACGCGCGCGCGTCTCTGAAATCTAACTAGAAATCTCGACAAGTATTGCGCGTGTATTTGCATACGGTGAAATTAGTTTGGATACGAGGAAGTGTGTACGCGTCTCGAACCGATATAAACTTCCGCCGAATAGGAGACCGAACGACGGCTTGGTGTCATTAATCTTCTGCAGTGTTCCTTTAAATACGTGTACAGAGAGGCGAACAGTGTAGAACACGACGCAATGATTTCCACAAAATTGTTTGCTATTCGGTTGTGTATCATTTCTCGTCTCATTTATTTTTCAGAGAAGTTTATTTGCGCAATTTGTCTATAATTTAATCTACAGCGCGTGGATATTTCGGCCGATCGTGAATAATAACACGTGAATGATTTTTTAAATATGTATATGAACAGAGATGACTGAGAACAGTATTTACTAGCTTTTCGAAATATAAATTATTTGTTTATTATTAATTGAATAAGTGTAATAGTTATTATCGTTCCGAAATATAAGTTACTGATAAAACTAACGATGGCAATGTTTTCTTGAATGATTTATTTGAAATTAAATATATAATTTATCGAAGTAAATTGAAGTTAATGATTTTTAAATATTGCGAATAATATAATGAATTATTAGTAGATATTGATGTTATAATATTAATTATAAAAAAACATTATTGACATTATTTATTATAGAATTAATCAGGATAGAATTTATTAAATTCTAATCAGATTCGATTAATTTTTTCTATATTATCTATAGTTCGACAATTCGAATGAATTACTGAAGATAATGAACGTCGCAAATAACTAAAATACTCCATAATATAAACATTATTAATGTAGTTGTGCATGCAAGTCTTTTTATCACACATCAACAAAAATAAAATAAATAATATAAATAAAATAAATTTTTTCATATCATAATATACTATTAGTTTAGTTATAGTATATTATTAGTTTATTATTAGTAATAATGTGTATATTATAATAATATATAATAATAATATATATTAATAATATATTAATATATTAATATATTATTATATTAATAATATTATTATTACTATATTATTAGTAATGTTATTATAATAATTTTTTAATAATAATTAATAATATTAATTTAATAAATAAGTTATTTATTAGTTTAGTAATAAAATTGTTCTGGATCTGCCTATTTATAATTTTGCAACTAAATTACATTCTCTGGAATGTAAACAAATATCCATTGCAGTAATGCATCCGTTAAGATAATTAATATAAATAAATTATTAATATTGTATCTTATAAAGTAGAAGGTATTTTAACTTTGATTTTTGTAAGAAAGAATAGGTGCAATATTCTTGTGTATTATTCTTGTCTTCCACGTGACAGGTTTTACAAAATCGAAATTAAAATATCTATTAAACTAATAATTTTTCCACGCTTATAAATTAATACTTTTTTTTTATAAAGACTGTAGAGCTATATCGATTTAATACATAAAAATAGTGTATGATTTTATTCAAAAAATTGGAGACCTTAAATTCTCCGAAAACTCTACACTTTTTCACAAAAAATTATCACTGCTATTAATATGGCCTCCTCTGTTCTGAACTTTAATACAACTTACATTAATAAAGTTGTTTCATATTTCTAAGAACAACAAAGATATTTGATGTAATAACAGTTATTCATCTATCCTGTGTAATAATAATGAACTATTCGAGTTACTATTTGAAAAGTATCGTGCAATTTTTCTTAAATGGGTAGGAAGAAATACGATGCAATAGTCAATGACTGTTGCAATGATTAAAAATCGATGATTTCGTAGAATACATTGAAAACTGATATCAACGAACGAAGCACTTTTAAACGGTTACTTTTTTTCTATTACGAGATCGTAACAAGTCAAAAGATTGATACATATTTTTTTAAATGGAATAATTTTTTTTTTTAATCGTTACTTGATATGCCTTGACATTGTCTATAAGAAAGTATTGTGAAACGCTATTAATTTAGGAAATATTTTAATCTTAATTCTATAAAATTTCTTCATACAGAAGACAAGAAAAGATAGGGACAATATTCTTGTCTTTTATGCATAGATTTTACAGAATTAAAGTTGAAATATTTCCCAAATTAATAGTTTATCGACATGCATAAATTAATTTCAATATTAATAAATAAAAAAATATATTATTACAGTTATTATTATTATTATGTTATTACACTTATGGCCCACTAAGTATTTAATTTTTATTGACAAAGTTTATCCATGTCTCTGAAAACTACGGAGTTAATTAAATATGATCTCATTTCAGTGGTCCTCTGTATACAGATACCATTAAAAAATTGGTTGCCTGGATCGTTAATTAATAATAAAATAAAATGAATCTCTTACCTAATAATAAAATAAACTAATAGAATTTCAAATTTATCTGGTAATTATGAAGCAAATGAGAAAATAGTACATGAGACGCTATCGGAAAATTTACTGAAATCGAAAGATTTTAACAAACTTTCACAATAAAGAAACGCGCATTATTTTACGTGTCAACTATAAATTTACGTACCAACTGATAATTTTAATTTACGTGCTAACTAATAATTTTATAATTTTACGTGCCAACTACAATTATACGTAAGTTGCTGACTTTCTCTCTCTCTCTCTCTCTCTCTATAAAAATTTCATGACGTTTGTCAAAAGTTTCACGACATATTAACTTAAATATCTTTTTCATACACCTTCGTTATAATTTACTATGTTTAAACGGTCCTCTAATTAGTAGGTTTCTTTGTAGCCATCCGAGTTAACAAACAATGTCAAAAATCATGCGTGTATGCCTGTTATTATAAAATATACCACGAGCCAAATCTTTGCAAGAGCTTTAAAGATTTATTTACGTTGCCGATCAATTATCAATCGTGACGCTGTCTAATTTATTGTACGTATTGTGCACGTCATAAAAGAGGATGCGCCGTCCTTCGAGCTGTTTCATGAGCCATTGCTGTTCGCTGCTAGTGAAATCGCCGTCATCGCCTGAGAAAGTCCGAAGGAACGTATTATCCAGGGCTTTGGGTGGTCCTGGATCGTCGATTTTACGACTCGATTCGCTTTCACGAGAATTCTGTGGCTGGGAACATTGCCACGCTTCCTCGTCAGACGTTACCTGCGCCACGAACGATGAAATCGTTGGCTTTATCGGCATATATTTCGTTAGCTTTCGTTTAGCTACAAAACTCCCAACGCTTGCCTAATTGCTTGCCTCCTTCGAGCTCCACGCTTCTCGTTTTATGATTGGAACTCTATGGTCTTAGATCTTTCACTTGAAATTTCATAACGTGTTGAATTAATTTTTGATTCTTTGTTTAAAAATTAATTCATTCGTTTAAACAAAGCTGACACGCTAAATGTTTCGAAACAGATTTAAGTGATGCTCTTGTGAATTTAATTACAATTTTCAAAGACGCGCAAGAGGAAGCTAATGCAATGATTATAGAACGCGAATGTTTTATTAACATGCAAAATTGATTCTATTTTTAGAATAAAATTACATTTAATAAGAATATCATTATGTGAAATAAATGAAGCATATTTCAGAACATTAAATTGTAAATCATTCAAAATGATAATAAATTTGTAAATTTATTTAGAAACATTTGACATTTCTAGTAACAATAGTAGCAGTAATCATTTCTTGTAATAAATGATTATTCCATTCATTAACTTTAATCGTTCAATTAGTAATTATTAATAAATGAATGAATGAAGTATTGTTTAATTATTGATTTGTTAATTAATCATGAATTAATGAATTCACAACTAAGTTTAGTTATTAAATTGTTATTTATTAAGAAAATTGTTTGATATTGGTAATAAACATTGTAGAAAGTAATACATTTTCTCATATTGTGTGTGTTCTGAAATATTCTTATAAATTCCTAAAAAATTTTAATACGGAAATTATTTTTCTATCTTTTTTCCTTTTTATTAAGTTTAAAAAATCTTAATTAGTTTAAAATTCTTAATCTTAGTCTTTAGTTTAAAATCTTAATTAAGTTAAAAAATCTTAATCTTGAATATTAATTTATTACAGCTACATCTTTTGTATAAGCAACAAGTATAATAATTTTAGTTTATTTTATATTTATCAAAATTATTTAGTTTATTTTATATTTAGTTTATTTTATAGTATAATAATTTTAGTTAATTTTATATTTATCAAATATTGATCAAATTTAAATTTAAAATTTGTAGGAACGTATCAACAATTCATGACATTGCAATTCTAATTTTCAATTATAATTATTCTATTATAATATTTTTTAATATCGAATAAATATATATTATAATTCTGTTTATATGAAGTTTGATTTTAATATATTTGAATTTAATTTGTATTCAATGAATATTAATTAAAATCTCTGATTTAAATACAAATAAAAAAATTCCTTCCAGACGAGTTTATATAAACGAGATTCTATCTCATCATAAATTTGTCCTTTAACATAACTATGACTTATAACAATTAAATTATAAAGAACGAGAGTTATAAATAAAATTTTAGCAATTTTATTACATTATTTCTTAATATCCAAAATAAACTCCTTTAACATTATCGTTAAACTGTGAATATTTATGCAAATTATGTTTTTATGAACACAATCAAAGGAAGCTAAAAAAACTTGTTTCATCTGTTGTACAATAATACATAATAATATACTACAATAATATATAATAATATAATAATATACTATGTAATACTATGTATATAATAATTTACAACAATATGTAATAACATTACAGTAATATATATATATATATTTTCATACTGCACACATTCTATACATTTTCACATCTTTACCATTTTATAAATATAAAAAATACAAAAATCTAGCAGTCTGCTTATCACTTATCATTAAATCCTAAACAAAAACCTAATAATAATAATTGCTACAAGACACTTTCGTGTTGCCAAAATGCTCGCTCCACTTTGAGCTCAACTGTAGCAAGATCCTTGCAACTCCTCCACGCCAAAAAGTCAGAGGTATCCCGATTATGGCCCCACTAAGAAATTCAATCGATCTTCCGACTGGAATCAGCGTCTTGAACGAAAAGCGTGTTCCCTCGTTCGAGGATCCGTAGGGGCTCTCCTATGCATCTTCGAGCGTTCAACTTTTTTCGTCGTGCCGTTCCCTCGGCTCGAGGAACCACGCCGCGAATACTTGTACGTACAGTCAGCCTGGTGCCGGAGGAGCCGAAAGTATGCAGGTACCGTGTACAACCTGCGCCGGTAAATACCTGCTCCAGTATACCTGCGGCGCGACATAAGACCTTGCCTCCATAAACGTCCTGCTACGTACCGCACTTATTCTTTCTTAACCTTCTCTTCCGACCGTTGCCTGGATGCTTTCATCCCTGCTGCAAATGCTCACGCCTTCCATTACAGCAAAAACGAACAATACTCTCGTGCAATACGCGCGATACAGTAAACGGCACGTTGATTCGTGACTCGTGAGTATTTGTATTTGATTTGTACTCGAAAGATTTTCAATGTACAGAAAATTTAAAGGTAAAGATAAACATGCGCAGAGCTTTGGGCTTAAAATACCATCTTTAGAAATTTTATTTATTTAATTATGAAAGCATGTTTAGAGAATATTTTATATGACATTTCACAACTAAATATTCGATAATTTTGAAATTTTTCTTAATTAAATGGTAAACTATTATTTTTAAAAGAGAGAACCAAATATGAATTGAATGGTTTACATTGATCTGTAGCACTAACTTCTATTCATATTTGAAAATTAAATTTACGATTTATCAGAGAAATTCTTAATATTTAAAATGCTTTGTTTTTGTGAGAAAACTCGAGTCTATCGTAAAGTCTTTGCTTTTGCAACTCCGGATTCATTTGTTCCAAAGATGGTTTTTGAGTGGAAAAGTGATGGTTTGGAAGTGGAAAAGTGAAAGTATCTTTTTTTCTCGAAAATACTGTAAATTCTAGCCTGAGAAATTTTTTTCATGACTAGTATGGTCTTAAATATTGAAGTTTCTCTTTTACAACGACTCTTAAAATCTGAGGTATGATTTTTTGTCGCCATTTTATTGAACTTCAAATATTTGACTTAAGTGACGAAACATTGGATCTTTCGTTTTCTAAGCCTAATATTCAGTGTTTGATGAAACGACGATAATTCAAGTGTCGGTTTTTAAAAACATATTTTTCAAAATATATTAAAATTCAATCACAGTAATTTCAACAAAAATTTATAATTTATTATCATAATAATATTATAATATTATAATAATAATTTATATATTATAATAATTTGAATGCTTACTATGTATATATTATTCCTTCTTGCTAGCATGAAAATTACTTATTGCATAAATTATAGTTTAATAATTAATGACAAAAAATCTGGAAATAGTAGCTTTACGCTTTAAAATGACCACAAATGGATTGTTGTGCATTTTTTTTTCATAACAGCACAGCAGTTTACGTATTAATAATTTTCCAAAAATTTAGTGTCTGAATATTTATAGGAATAACTATAGCTCCAATATTTATTGGAAGAGAAAAATAGATTTATTGTAAGTTTCATATTCAAAAGTACAAAGATTTGTTGCTATAATCATATAACACAATTTGATTAATTTATTCAAGCAAATGGAAATTGCCTTTTCACTGCTTTACAACTGCATACACAATAATTCAGAATATCAAAAATCATCACTAGTATAGATATCGGCGTCGATGCGCGTTTTAATTTCCTTTAAAATGCAAATAAAAGGCATATAGGTAATTTCGTTTGTATAACAGATATTAAAGTTTCAAGAAGCTTCCTTTTCGACAAAATAAAATTTGAATTTCGCTGATTTTGGACTAGACACGAATGAAAAAACTTTATTCTTCCTTTCATTTATATTACATAAATATAAATTATTAAGAAGGTTGATTAATAAAATAACCAATGACATTCTAATCATCGACAACTGCAACAAATTTTATCGCGCAATTCTGAGAGCAGAAAACATATTCTTCATGTCATACACGCGATTACACTTTATTACAAGTGTGCCGAAGTGGAAGGATTCGAAAGACGAAGAAAAAATCCCTCTTTTAAATGATTCTTTAAGTTCGATTGGTCACGCAAAGTTAAATCATCATGCTACGTCGAAAAAACTGACCTCAAGTCCGATCCACATACGGGTACACGTATATGGATTACAAGATAGCATCGTTCGAAAACTGTATAACACTTTTGCCGGTGCGCAAAGGCGCCTCAGCCCGATTGCCTCCGAGCGATTAACCACTTGCACTGGCAACTGATTGCGGACCATAACGAATGACCAAAACCGTATACAATAATTCGTCGCTTTCTTTTTCTCTCGAACTTGGTATGATATCACTGGATAGAAATTATTGAGAAGTAATGAATTTATTATTTGTTTTGCCTGGGTCATACTTAAATATGCTTAAAACTGAGAAAATATAGCAATTTTGGGACAAAACAAAAAACTCGACGTGCGTGGCAAGTTATTCTAGCGCAAGTGGTTAACCACTTGCGCTGGCAACTAATTGCGGACCATAACGAGTGACCAAAACCGTATACAATAATTCGTCGCTTTCTTTTTGAACTCGTCGATATCACTATGGATAGAAATTATTGAAAATTATAAATATTATAATAAATATATTAAAGTTATAATATATTAATTTCTATCGCTCTGGATAGAAATTATTGAAAAGTGTAAATTTATTATTTGTCTGGCCTGGGTCATACATAAATATACTTAAAACTGAGGAAATATAGCAATTTTGGGACAAAAAAAAAAAAAAACTCGACGTGCGTGGCACGTTATTCTAGCGCAAGAGGTTAACCACTTGCGCTGGCAACTGATTTGCGGACCATAACGAGTGACTAAAACCGTATACAATAATTCGTCGCTTTCTTTTTCTTTCGAACTCGGTATGATATCACTGAAAATTATTGAGGAGTAATGAATTTCTTATTTGTTTTGGCTGGGTCATACTTAAATATATTTAAAACTGAGGAAATATAGCAATTTTGAGACAAAACAAAAAACTCGACGTGCGTGGCAAGTTATTCTAGCGCAAGAGGTTAACCACTTGCGCTGGCAACTGATTTGCGGACCATAACGAGTGACTAAAACCGTATACAATAATTCGTCGCTTTCTTTTTCTTTCGAACTCGGTATGATATCACTGAAAATTATTGAGGAGTAATGAATTTCTTATTTGTTTTGGCTGGGTCATACTTAAATATATTTAAAACTGAGGAAATATAGCAATTTTGAGACAAAACAAAAAACTCGACGTGCGTGGCAAGTTATTCTATCGCAAGAGGTTAACCACTTGCGCTGGCAACTGATTTGCGGACCATAACGAGTGACTAAAACCGTATACAATAATTCGTCGCTTTCTTTTTCTTTCGAACTCGGTATGATATCACTGAAAATTATTGAGGAGTAATGAATTTCTTATTTGTTTTGCCTGGGTCATGCTTAAATATACTTAAAACTGAGGAAATATAGCAATTTTGGGACAAAAAGAAAAAAACTCGACGTGCGTGGCACATTATCTAGCGCAAGAGGTTAACCACTTGCATTGGCAACTGATTTGCGGACCATAACGAGTGACCAAAACCGTATACAATAATTCTTTCTTTTTCTTTTGAACACGGTATGATATCACTGGATAGAAATTATTGAGAATTTAATATTTGTTTTGCCTGTGTTATACTTAAATATACTTAAAACTGTGGAAATATGGCAATTTTGGGACAAAAAGTTCTCGACGTGCGTGGCACGTCATTCCAACGCAAGAGGTTAAGGGACAAAGGAAGCGGCACTAACAGGTCGAACGTCAGGTGAAATAATCTGCACCATCCCCTTCAACAGTGTAATTATTTAACGCAACGGAACGTTTTACGTTCCCTCGGTCGTGCGCATCGTGGAAACCAGTTTAAAAATAACCAGAAGCCGCGTGTTGCGGTATGAGCTTAATTGCCGTGAAGTCGCTCGATCGTGTGTAGACGTGCGCGACGTACCGGGTGTAGATCAAGTTAAACACGGGCAGGGACGACGGGGATTGCTGCGTGAGCGGCCCTTTAACACCTAACGTGAATGAACGGCTGATGAATGCCATAAGGAAACACCCGTGTTTGCGGCTTTTCATCCTTTGTGAATCAATTTGCTTGCGTAACTGTTATTTTCGAAACTTCGTCAATGCTTTCTTTCTCCGTTGTATTGTGAAGCGATATGGCATGGTATCGTCGTTGCGTTTTCTTTTTAAGTACGATGTATGGTTTGAAGCGGGTGCAATTCAAAGAGGATGAATGAAATTTAAAATTGCGTTTATAGGCTCCTTTTCAAATTTTATGTAAATCTTTGATCTGTAAGAGTTACTAAATTTTCGATTGTTTTTGTTATGGGAATTTATTGTTACTAAACTGCGGATTTTTATGCGTTTATGGGAAATTTTAAAGTAAGAATATACATAATATGAAAACGGCATAAAATACTTGTAGTATTGTTAATATGTAGTACGTGAAACAATTTTTAATCAAGCTTTTATCTTTTTCACTATATTCTCAAAAATATGAATTCGCATAAAAATTGTTTTTTTATCTTGTATGAGTTTTGTACATTATTATGGTAAAATTTGAAGCTACATTATTTATGTTCTTCAAATATTATTTACTTTGTTTATTCTCTGTACTACTGAATTAAACTATTCTCTATCACCAATAGAATCATAAAACTAATGATGATTTTAAATGCATAAATACGAAAATTTTTTCATTTAAGGCTGTTAAAGAAATCGTGTTTGGAATTATATTTAAATTTGGCCAAATGAAATAGGATTATATTTAAATTTGGCTAAAAACGCGTTGAACAAGAGAAAATAGTTAATATAAGGATATTGTACGTTTGACAATATCGTAAATACATCGAATGAAATTTTTTTATAGGATGCTTCGTTTTAAAAAAAATTTAATTTAAAAATTTCTTAAATATTTGAATATTAGGAATGTTAAAACGAAAAACATTATGTGTAACAGTAATGAACGTTATGTATTATATATGTTATGCTTTAGCTTTTTATAAAAATTATAAATAATAACGACAGTTTAAACATTAAATTTTGTTTATATATGTTTATTTGGAATCTATATTTGATTAACTAACAATTATACAGTAAATATTGGCTCGTTCTATTTTGATAGAAATGGAATCTCTCTATTCATAGTTTAATTATTCTTCAACAATTGTAGTGATATTCATATATTTAATTGTAAATAAAAATTCATAACAGTAGGTAGTTAAGATTGTAACTGAGAGATATCGGACTTAATTTAAATTATTTAACATAAATTTAATATTGCGACAAAAATGATTTTAAAAGCTACATGATGCTAATCGTATCTCCACGTTCAGAAAATAACATTTATCTTTCTAATCGTTTCCCCTAAAAAAAAAAAGGAGAATAAAAATAAGGTTGAAAGCTTCAAGAAGAATAAAACTGTTAGAACTTCAGAAGAATTAGCAAATTGTCACTTACATAATAACTTAATCATTTAATCTCTCAATTGCAATGTATTCTCACTTTACATTATCATTTTTATATTATTTTCCACCAAACGAATAGTTTAACTTGCAAGATGCTCAACCGGCAAGCATCGCGTTTACCAGCCTATCATCAAGGCTGGAGGATTAGTTCCGGCCGATTCATCAGCGTCGAACCGTTTTCACCCGAGCAAGTGGAAACTGGTCACGATCCTCCGCAACATCATTCCTACGTGCACATTTTCACGCGCGAGTTCATTCACATAAACAACCCTAATATCTATTATAAATCAGCGTAATATCGAATTATATTTAGAAATGCAATGCAGGCAGCTACGGGATATTCTTTACGTGTCAGCCAATATTACATATTTATTGATTTATTGCTAAACGGATCAAGATATAAAGAAAAATATACTGTATGTAGATAGAAATGCAAGATGAAAAGAAAAGAATGTTTAACAAGACACGAGGATGACGCAATGTTAATTATTATCTGACATATCTAAGTAGATTGTGGAATTTTTATCCGTTTATATATTTCTATGAATGCAATTAAAGAAACGAAAATTAAATAAATTTGTTTTATGTGGTAAAAATTAATAAAATAGTAATACAATTAGTAAATAAATATAAACTAATAAATATTCATATATATATATATATATATAAATATAAACTAATAAATATTCATGTATATATATAAATATAAATATATAAGTATGAACTAATAAATAATAAAAACTATAATAAATATTCTAGTTTGGACATTTTATACATTTTTGCATATCCTATATTGTACAATTCGAATTTTTCATAATTGCATAAAATCTGCAATTTAGATATAAAACATTGAACATATTCTTCATGAAATAAGTCAACAATCAACATTACAGTTTTCTGTATATAATGAAAGCATAAAATGGCTTTGGTGAAAAATAGAAATTAAATAGTAGCTTCTGAAATACAATAGAACAGCTAATTTCACAGTTGATAATTTTGAACTGGAAATAAAAGTCCAAAAAATTCCTGTGACTTTAAAAAACTATTAATAAAATACTTCATATTTATAAAAATAATAATTTATATTTAATTATATTTATATATAATATATATATATATATATATATATATATATATTTATATATAAAATAATTTATATTTATAAAATATTAATAAAATAATAAAAAAACTATTAATCAAATTTAAAATAACAGATACACCAGACTTACGCAAGAGTTCATTTAATCGAACAACTTAATACAATTTAATTCAAATAAATGGAGTTCGTACAAATGAAATTTTACAGCAATCTAATGATTCTTATGTTCCTCTCAAAGCAGTCTTTCACTTTCGTTAGAAGATTCTATAGATTTATCATCGTCTCAGAGGCGATCTCGATTTCCTCACATTTTCAATTGCAATAACTGATCACGAAGCTGTTACTATCTTTCGATACCTTTCACTTTTTTTCTTTGTCACTTTCTTTTGCAGCGATTCACGACCTTACTGTTCGCGCTTGTGAAAAATTTCACCGACGAGGACAACGTCTGAAGTGGGTGGCTGATCACTTCCTGGTAAACAACTCTACTTCCATGGGTTATTACGAGAAAGAGCGCAACACCGTCGAACAGGAATTTATGGTGGCGTCGAACGCGCTAATTGGATAGCTGGCTATGTGGCCGATAAACGCCTTACGTTCGCTTTGAACTTACGATTGCTCCGGACACCTGATAAATTTTTCTAGACTTCACATTCTGAGCTAATTGAAAGCAGCATTGCTAAGCTTTGTTTAAATGATTCCAGGTTATTCGGTTTGCTTGTAATCGTTCAGCGAACGTAACTGAGATTTCAGTTAGTATTAAATTTTTTATAAATAGTGGAAATGATCGGTTAGTGGATAGGGGAGAATCTAACTGTTGGAAATCTGTGTAATTTTGATGGTGATGTGAAAAATTTTTTTGACAAGAATATTTATTTATGAATTGATAGTATCGTTTTACGACAATATAAATGAGTTAGTGAATCAAAAGGAACGTAACACGTATTGTTGAAAAAGAATTTCTGAAAGAGCATCAATTTTATTTTAGAAGTGACCGCAGAAAATAATTTTATCTGTAGCATGGTTAATGTGACTTACTGTCAGTTTCTTTTTTGTCAGAACGAAAACTTTATTGAATCTGGAACTTAAAATATATATAAATATATAATAATATATATAAAATATATTATTATAAATAAAATATATATAAATATATAATAATATATATAAAATATATTACTATAAATAAAATATATATAAATATATAATAATACATATAAAACATATTATTATAAATAAAATATATATAAATATATAATAATATATATTTAATATACTTAAAATATACATAAAATAGTATTTGTTATTAATATATCGATATGCATTTCAGCAGAAAATGTAACGTAATTGTTATTTTTGTAATAACATAACATAATCATACAATGAACCTAACTTATCTATAAACACCAATTGATTTAATACATTAAGGATTAAACACTAGTTTATGGTAAAAGTATCTGAATTTCCTACACAATTGTAGACTTCAATTAGAAGAAATATTGACGAAAACGATACTAAAACGTATTCTTTGAGTGCCATTTAGGCCATAGTTATAGGTCATAATAGATTTTAAAATGTAAAACTGATTAAAAAAGGATTCGAAATAAAAGATTGCGTTTATTATGCAACGTTGGTCCTTAATCGTTTAAAGAAAGTACATCGAGGTTTGGAAATTTCATGTACCCAATTACAAAATCAAATTAAAGTTGTTTTTAGTTTTAGTTAGTGGTACTTTTCAATGTTATAAAGACAACATTTACAGAATGACGAATTTATTCGGTAGGTCGTTAATGACCGCTGACTTAAAATATTTGAAAATATAGAAAATTGTTCAAGATTTTAATAAATAGTAGCAGTTAGAAGAGAATGATACATTTCTAAAAATCAAATAATACAGATATTAAAAATTTTTTTCTAACTGTTCTTTATTGTGTTAAAATTTCTGAACTTCATGTTCTTTATTGTATTAAAATTTCATCAATACAAGTTTTATACTTTAATTGTTGGTTCTAGTATTAAAATCATGATTCTTTACGACACAAAATAAGTTAAATGATCATCGATAGTTTCTCTTCAAATTTTTAAATAGTTTGTAGTGATTAAAATAAAACAAATATCATCAAATGACGTGAATAAGTAGATAGTATTATAAAACAAAAAGATGTAATTTCATTGCATTTTCATCAGATTTTACAAAAATTAAATATCTCCAATAGGCAAAATGTGTAAATTTCATAAAACAGTTAAATTTTAGTACATAACTGACGAAAAAGTAGAACTCTCTTCATAGGTTCTAAGATAATTTATATTATTTATATTATAATATATTACTTATATTGTATTAAATTTATATTATTTATATTATATTATATTAAGTTTATATTATTTATATCATAATATATTACTTATATTAAATTTATATTATTTATATTATATTATATTAAGTTTATATCATTTATATCATAATATATTATTTATATTAAATTTATATTATATTATATTATATTTATATTATATTATATTACTAATATTATATTAAATTTATAACATTTATTATATTATATATTATATATTACTTATATTATATTAAATTTATATTATTTATATATTAATTACTTCAGTCCGTCAGTTCATCATAAAATGGAATAAACTACTGAAGTAATCAACGAGGATTTGGTCACTAAATTTCCGCGTTCTTAGTTTCTTTTGCCAGTTACATATATAGTCGAGTGGTGGGTCACTTCCTCTCCTGGTCAGTGAAGGCACGACAAGGGGCCACGGATAATATCACGGGCTTCAAAATATCTTAATAACGAGTTCTGCCTCAGTTCGACTGCGGCTCGAGATAATAATTCACGCCGTTCTCCCCGCGACAGTGACCAGGAAGAGAAGAGCGGTGTGCAAGAGGTACAATGACAGAAGTACCGACAGAAAATGGGGAATGGAAGAAAAGGAAATGGAATAAAAAGTAACGGGAGATTGGATGAGAGGTGAAATTTGTGTGAGGAGTTGGGGGGGGGGGGGGAATAAATTGAAGAAAAAAGTGAGAAAATAAGAAGAACAGAGACGAAAGAAATGAGAAATGGTAACGGGAACAAATGTACGTGGAAAGTAATGCAGTGGAAAATGAAGAGGACGATTATGAAATGAAGTTATTAGTGGGCTGCACTTCTACATTTCTATAAACGTAATTAAAAAAATGAAACTTGGACAGAAGTTTGGTTTAATCTAATAATGGTCACTTTGGATATTTTACAGATTTCTGCTTTATATATTTTAAAAAATATATAAAGATTTAGTCGTTAGTATGAATTGTATATCAAATAGACAAATGAGATTGAATAAACTTTCCTACTTTTCTAATTATTGCATAACATTGTATAACTCGAAAGTTACTTACATGTCTATACATCCATATTTTGAAAACTATATCCTATTTCATCAAAAATACCAAATGTTAATATCGATATATTTATATCAATTATTAATTTTTAGATTTCAAATTGGAGTAAATAATTACAATTAACTAATAATCTTTTTCTTTTCTAAATAAATTTAGTATTGGTTATAGAAGGAGATGAAATGAAACAACAGAAATTATAAAATATAATATTCGTTACTATAAGGAGAATTTGTTGAATATGTAAACTTTTACAAAATAAATAAATTTTTGACTTGTAAAAGGAGAAATAATAAAATTTTGAGCTACAAAATAACTAAAAGTAGAAAATAAAGTAGGAAATTTAGGAAATAAAAGATAGAAATTAAAATATATCCAAAAAAAAAAAAAAAAAAAAAAAAAAAAAAAAAAAAAAAAAAAAAAAAAAAAATAAAAAAAAAAAAAAAAATGAATAAAAGCGAATCTAGTATTGGCGACGAACTTCCTATAAAATTTACACCACGTAATAAATATCGTTCATTTTCGTTTCAACGGTCCGCAGACAGTTAATGCATATGTAGTACTTCAAAAGTGAAAAACTTTTATCTTCTACAAAGGGGAGGGGCTATTATAACTATGAGAAGGAACGGAAAAGTGGTATCTCGTAGCAGCGAGGAGGGAAAGAGGAATTCTTAAAAAGTCCTTCGTAAGGATAATTAGATGGTACTCGGCACGCGATAAAACCTGATGCAATTTAAAGGGATTAAAGTTCGCTATGCAGCGTCCCGCTGATTTTGTGCTGCGATGCGATTTTTCCTCATAAGCTGAGCTTAAATTTAAACTCGGCCAGCAAGTCGAACGTAGAGCGAGCGAGCGAGTGAGAGAGAGAGAGAGAGAGAGAGAGAGAGAGAGAGAGAGAGAGAGAGCTTGCAGAGAGCTAGCCAGCTTCTTCCAAGGCGGGCTGATACAGCGACCGAGGCAAACTTTCCTTTTTATCGCGTTAAACTTTTCGTCGCAACTTTCACCGGATAGAGGGGACCGCGGTGTGCTCTGTCTGAGCGGTTTTTCAGAAAAGACGGAACCGAACTGACTGTCTCTGCTTGCCAGACGATCATTAACCCATACGTGGCAGAAGACACACCGTCCTTCGAAGGTATTACATCGTTGCGCAACTGTGTAAAACCATTCGGAATGTTAATATTTATTGGACAAATAAATCATTACAAATAATGATAAACATATGAAATAATGAATTATTACAAATAAATTATTTATTGGATAAATGTTTATTTATTGAATTTATTGAATTTAGTTGATTTGGAGGTTGAGACTCGTTGAATTTGAAAATGGCCAATCGTTTGTTAATTATTTTATATACGAAAATCTGGATTATGTATTACAATCGAACGATTGTAAGTCGAATTATTAGTGAATTTGAAGCTTCGAAAGTTATGATTAATACAGATCCTCGAGAAAGGGAAGAACGAATGACGCGAATAGAAGGAAACATAAATTAGAAAAAGAGAAATTTTGAAATTTGGAAGTTAGTCTGAAGGAGATACCTCGCAATTTGAAAGCTACATAATCTGAAAACCTCGAAACTCGGGGGTAACCGAGAGAGTCGGTGAAAAATGAATTTAAAAAACAATCTCTGCGGGCAAATTGAAAAATGGTCTAGAAATGGTAAACAGAAAAAGTCGATCGCACGAAACCAATCAAAATAATTCCTGAAACAAAAAAATCAAAAAAAAAAAAAAAAGAAAAAAAATGGAAAACGAAAAAAAAGAACTAGAAATTTAAAGACGAATAAAAGAATCGAAAATAAAAACTAAAAATGATTAAGAATCATAGTAAATATAATAACGAAATAAAAAGAAAATATGGGGAAAATAAAATTCCCTTATAAGTAAAAACACATACAACACAAAAATAAGAGAAAATTAAATAAAAGAATAGAAAAAATAAAGCTCAATATAGTAAAAACCAAAAGAGAGATCAATTTTCTAGATCACTTTAAGAACCGAAAACTTACCAATCTACGCGGAAAATGAAAGATACATATTAACCACTTGCGCTGGCAACTGATTTGCGGACCATAACGAGTGACCGAACCGTATACAATAATTCGTCGCTTTCTTTTTCTCTCGAACTCGTCGGTATCATATCACTGGGTAGAAATTATTGAGAAGTAATAAATTTATTATTTGTTCTGCCCGGGTTATACTTAAATATACGTAAAACTGAGGAAATACTGCAATTTTGGGAGAAAAAATTCTCAAGAGGTTAACCACTTGCGCTGGCAACTGATTTGCGGACCATAACGTGTGACCGAACCATATACAATAATTCGTCGCTTTCTTTTTCTTTTGAACTCACGTCGGTATGACATCACTGGATAGAAATTATTGAGAAATAATGAATTTATTATCTGTTTTGTCCGGGTTGTACTTAAATATACTTAAAACTCAGAAAATATTGCATTTTGCGACAAAAAATTCTCGACGTGCGTGGAACGTCAATAAGAAAATTAACCAATTGCGCTGACAACTGATTTGCGGACCATAACGAGTGGCCAAACCGTATACAATAATTCGTCGCTTTCTTTTCCTATTGAACTCGTCGATATGATATCACTGGATAGAAATTATTGAGAAGTTATAAATTTATTATTTGTTCTGCTCGGGTTATACTTAAATATACGTAAAACTGAGGAAATATTGCAATTTTGGGACAAAAAATTCTCAAGAGGTTAACCACTTGCGCTGGCAATTGATTTGCGGACCATAACGAGTGACCGAACCGTATACAATAACTCGTCGCTTTCTTTTTCTCTCGAACTCGTCGGTATCATATCACTGGGTAGAAATTATTGAGAAGTCAAAAATTAATTTATTATTTGTTCTGCCCGGGTTATACTTAAATATACGTAAAACTGAGGAAATACTGCAATTTTGGGAGAAAAAATTCTCGACGTGCGTGGCACGTCATCCCAGCGGAAGAGGTTAAGGAACAAGTTTGGAACAAATTAACAATAAGTGAATAGTAAAAGAGACGAGAAGCAAGAAGTCGAGAATGAAGGCAAAGGCGTGAATGAGGGCGACGCAGGTAAGAAAAAGCAGGTAAGAGGAAACATAGAGGTAAGAAGGAGGGGAAAGAAGAAAAGGAAGAAAGAAAAATAAAAGAACGATGCGAAAGAAAGCAGGAAGAAAAGGAACGGTCGGTCGTGGAGAACACGGAGGAGAATCACCTGTATACCGGGCTGAAAGAGAAAAAAGATGGCCACATGGCACCGGCGGTACGCGAAGGTTCAGCACCGCGGTCTGTAATTATCGCCAGTGGCCGTGGGAATTGAATTACGAGGTAAATTCACAACGTGCCACGATGTCCGCGCATCGGCCAAAATCAAAGAACTGCCGTGGCGGCATCTTAAACCGTTCCGTGCGGTAAAAAGTCTCATCTGACTGATCACCTGACACACTTTGATCGCGCAAGCTTTCTGTCCCGGATGGAAGTACATACTTTCTTGTTATTAATGATCGGCCAAGTTGGACCCAAGGAAGAAATACAGTCATTATTTTTTAATTCGCCACAAGCTCGGAACATTTAAACAGACGTGCGGAAGATGATTTATTTGAGACGCGTGACGCGAAGAGAATCGCGAGTGAAAAATTAAGATGTCGTTTCGACTGTAACTTGATTTCTATATTTTTATACAGGTAAAGCATAATAAAATATCTAATTACTCACTTGTTTGACTTTAAGAATTTTTTTAATTAAAAAGTGCTACGGTGAGTGATCAAAATAGGTATTTACATTATTAAAAAATAATAATGAAACACTCGAATTTCACCTATCTAACTTGAATAGTTCTTGTAATAAAGAAAAAAAATATGCAAAACGTTCATGATAATCTTTAAGGGTTACTCATTAAAAATTTATAATAGCAAAAATAGAACAAGATCACTTCCCAACGATTCAAGGGCGTTATATTTGGAAAATGATTATTTAAATAATACATCAATAATTTTGAAATAATCTTCTGTCAATTTATTTGAATAAACAAATATCTTAAATTATTTCATTATTTGGCTATGGAAAAAGCTTTATTTTCATTTTGTATTTTATATTTATTTTTAGTAATTTCTTAAATAGCTTTTTGATTCTATATTTTGTATCTTATATTTATTTTTAGTAATTTCTTAAATAGCTTTTTGATTCTATTACGTAGACATTGTCAACTAGATCAGAAATACAAAATTTCTCACAATGTCTTACAAACACAAGTTCAAACAATAAATGTATCGTAGAGTGTGGAAGATTTCAGAATAACTACTCTACATTACCACTAATTAGTTTACTGCCTAGTTTATTCAATATTACACACAAAAATTCCCTCGAATGAAGTATCATAGAAATATTAAAATTATATTAAAATTATTTGTTATTCCATTTCAACGGATCGATTCAAATAAACGATTATTTATATCATAAATAAAATAATTATTGCACGATGGCAATATATAGGGTTACTTGTCCTACGTATGAAATTTTCCAAATAAAAGTAATAAATTAACGAAAATGAAACGTTATTTCAAATCGCTTCAAACAAATTTTCCTCAACCTTGTTCAAGTATCTATCACACTGTGGTAGATTCGCACGAGGTGGTGCGCGATCGCGTAGTTCAGATAAAAGAGGGTACTACCTCCGCTCGTGTTACAGACCGCATCATCCCGTCGAAAAACGAACAAACCTGGCCCCAGGCTCGAGAACCGATCTTCTCTACCCTACGGCGACTTCGTCTTCTTCCTCCATTCTTCTCCCTGGCCGAAAGGAGATGATTCATTCAGTGGACGACCAGTCAAGTTCGAGGACCTTGAACACGAGGCACCGGAGAGACCCTGAGTCGACTCGTTAATCCGTGAACAATGAAAGATTTCGATGGCATCCCATCGACCTAAGTCGAGTGCCACTCGCTGGCTCTTTTCACTTTCTGGACCCGACGCCTCCGAAGGATCACCGCGTCCAAGTTCCGACCCTCGATCCTCCGTTACCATCGTAAAAATCGATTACGTATATGTATACCCGCTTCCTTGACGTCCCACTTTTCCTTTCGAATGACACGCCGACGATTCGGTCGCGTTTGTCGAGATTCGAACTACTTGCGTGCGACATGAATTATTATTATATACAGGGTATGAATAAGATTGGCATGAAATGGTGTAAAATTGTTTCGTCCGAGGCCTTGTTTTCAAGGAAATCGAGTTTAGAGTTATGAGATATTTATGGAAGCTATTGACGAGTATAAGAAGAGTTGTTCAATTTGAGCGTTGAAAATATTACGCAATTAATTTAACAAATTATAGAAAATAAAAATAGAAAATACATTAAAACTAATTTATGCTTAATTCGTCGAATTGAGTTGTGTATGCAGCATCAAGGATCAACAATCGCGAGATATTTTTGGAAGTTATTGACGAGTATAAGAAGAGTTGTTCAATTTGAGCGTTGAAAATATTGCGCAATTAATTTAATAAATTGTAGAAAATAGGAAATACATTAAAACTAATTTATGCTTAATTCGTCGAATTGAGTTGTGTATGCAGCATCAAGGATCAACAGTCGCGAGATATTTTTGGAAGTTATTGACGAGTATAAGAAGAGTTGTTCGATTTGAGTGTTGAAAATATTATGCAATTAATTTAAAAAATTATAGAAAATAGAAAATACATTAAAACTAATTTATGCTTAATTCGTCGAATTGAGTTGTGTATGCAGCATCAAGGATCAACAGTATTTCCATTACAACAAAAAGCTAATGTGCTATTTTAATTACATCACTTTCAACAAACAGGAAGAATTAACAATGTGTCTCTATATCAATATATATAGATATCACGTAAATTTTCAAAATCAATTTTCTCATAAACAGAGCTTCGAGTAAAAATATTTTATACCAAATATTTTGTTTGTTTTTTTAACGTACCATATCCTCTATTCCGTATTGTATTACTTACATGATAGTTGCATGGTAGACCAAAGCAATAAATTAACATACTTGATATTCGATAACATATTTTGATTGTGAATTCTGAATTTTCATTATTATAATATTTTTCTGTAAGTATGTGAAATTAATTTATATTCTTCTTTTTAATATTATTTTTTGCACACTGACAAAAAAAAAAATAGTTAAGAAAATGATAAATCGAGAGATGGATGTTTCTCTTTTTTAAAGAAATTTTTCGAAGAAATTAATACGAAAAGTTTTTAATTTTGTCCACAGAAAGTCGCTTTTCCAACCCACTCTACGCTCCTTTTTCGATCTTTCGATGATCATCATTTGCATCCGTCTAGCAATTATGCAACATCCGTTGTACCAAACGGACCATTCTCGACGAGATAATAGGTAGTCCATCAGCAGCACCATTTTAGGTAGGAACGAATTAATTTATTTTGTCAAGCGTGCCGGCGTGGGCGGCCGGGCCACGATCTCTCTCGGTGTACTGTCATGCCAATCAGTAGCGCAAGCAGAAGTTAAATTTAAAATGAGCCAGCGACTCGAGCGAAATGCGCGGAATGCCAGACTCCCGCAACTCCGCGAATATATATTAAGCGTCGTTTGTCGCTGCTTTTACGAAAGAAAACGGTGTCACGTCGCTCGACGTTGGTTCCCCGAGGGAGATACTAATTGCGAAGAATCTGCGAAAGAGGTTAATGCTTCGCGTAGAAAAAAAGTGTGAAAATAGAATTCAATTGGCGTTGACAAAAATCTGTTCAAAAATGTTACCTACAGAACAGTGGGTAAAAGTTGCCTAAAGGATTTTAGCAGTTTCTCTTGTAGTTGGGATTATAATGGTGAGATTGTTTTTCTGAGGTGTAAATTATAATTTAGGAAGTGTGAATCAAGAAGTTTATTTACGGTGATATATATATATATATATATATATTCTTTGACATGAAAATGGTGACATCTTATGTCAATTTTAAGTTCGTCATAATACTAATAAATTAGTATTGCTGTTCACTCAGAAACAATAGATTTTCAGAAAGTACAAAGAACTGTTTAAATATGTAATAAACTATTATTATTTACATGTAAAATATGTAATAAACTATTATTATCTACATGTTATTTTGACAAATAAATTATATTTATTTTTATATATAATGAAAAAGGTGTATGAGAAATAAATAAATAAATAAATTATGTTATAAATAAATAAATTACAATATTCATCATAAATTATAATAAATTATATTATATATTATATATTATAATATTAGAGAAAAGAATAATGCCAATATAAAAAAGGATCAAGGATTATTATAGAGAATCGTAATTATCCCAATAAAAATTTTGCAAAGTATAAATTATAATTTTCAATAATATATTGATATTTTTTTGTAGGTATTTAATATCATTTATGATATAAATAGTCATACAAATGTACGATCATGAATATGTTAGTTAACTAATAATAAAATCAATAATAAAATCATTGATTCTATTGTTAATCGTTAATCAATAAAACTATTATTCTTTTAAAGTGAATGGAAATTCTATTTAGAAATATATGACATATAACGAAGGACAGCATCACAAAATGTATAAAATAACGAAAATGAAAAAATAAAAACAAAAATTAAGACAAACAAGATTAGCTAAACCAAGTATGTTTTGAAATTACAGATTGATCCCGAAAGATAGTTAGGACCTATCATTAAAACAATTAGTTAAATTGCACGGATCACTTACGGTATACATCATTATATTGAATCATCGAATCTAGGCATCTAATTAAAAAACCAGATATATTAAAATGCAACATTATTATCTACAAACTATTATGCAAATAAATTGTAATAATGAATAACATACATGAAATATTTTCTCAAAAGAAAGTTCTTAAATATGAAATATTTTTTTCAAAAGTTCTTCAACAAAAAAAATGTAATTAACAATGTGTAGTAATAATCTACATAAAAATATCAAAACGAGGAAGAAAATTGAGATCAATATTTTTCTAAAATTAAATTCTTTTGTATAAGTCAATGTATGTCACTTTTCATTAAAAATCTGTCGACCTCCAAAATTTTCTGTCAACGGAACGTTTTTTTCTCATGTAGTCAGTATATTGTAATAATTTTATTATAATAATACAACTATTATACAACTATTATAATAATACAACTATTATAAAATACAATTTTATTATAATAATACCACTGTTATTGTTTTTAATGAAAAGTAATTTAAACTGACTAGTTTCTGTATCCTTCATATATGCAATAATTCAAAATAAACATGGTAGATAATATTTAAAAGAACTTTTATGTATGTTTGTACATATATTATGTGTAACATTTTGAAACTATTATAATATTGGTGAAATTTATGTACAGAAGTTACAAGACATTTATTGTATTTAACAGAAAATTAGTAAATATATAAGTAAACATATAATATATGTTAAAAATGGTTTTATGGAATACTGAAGCTTAATAACACATGCAATGATTTATAGCTACCTAAATATTATACTTTTGAGATCTGCACAAAATATACGAGCATCTACTTGTATTAAAAGTCTACATATTTAGATTAACATCAAATTTAACTAACATAATCATAATCGAGTCGAGTTCTCACTGTAATATTAATAAAATGTCCATGTTTAATATAGCCTATATGTCTAATAATATACATATTCATAAAAAGTTCTTACAAGTATTCGAAACAGTTTCAATACAGCTGTACATATACTTTCTTTCAAAAATCTCTTAGGACTCGTTTCAAAAAAAGAAAAATTAAATAATACTTCTTCGTGACAAAAAATTTGAAAAAGTGTAACATATCAACGATTACATTACAAAATAAAGTGTCTTAAGATACTTGAACGGGAATGCATGTGTGTATTAATAATTAAAACAGAGAAAGAATTTCAATGATATCTAATCACGATCAATAACGTGCTACGTCCAACTCCTATATTCACATTAATAAAGTTTCGTAAGCTTCCCTACCCTCTTCATGTTCCGTTAATTACTCCAATGAAAGTTTAATTGCATCGACCTGACTAAAATACTACAGTAGAACATTACATAAAATATTATCGTAGTCGATTACCGATCGTTGACATTCGGTAATAATCACGACGTTCACGAAAAAAACAATTCAACAACACAATGCTAATTCGTGATGCTGACTTGCGATCAGATGAAAGAAAACAATCAGGAACAAACGACGACCACTCGTAAAATTAATAAGCGCAATGAACGTTAACGAGGGCCATAAATATGACCGCCGCGGTCTGCTTATCTGCCGATTAGCATAATCACTCCTGATACCCGTGGACTGTAATTTAAAAATATCACGACGAACCTCGATGCGTACACGACCATTTTATAACCATTTTATAAAGGGCCTGGCAAGCTGGAAAGTACGATGGTTCGATGATATATGCTAACCTCTGTGTGCCTTTTAATATTAAAATGTTTGTACACTTGTAATGCGAAAGATGCAATTTATCGATGATTGAACACAATCACAGTCTAGACTAAAATTTTTGGGGTAATTTCGCTACGAATATATGTTTGTGTGATATGTAACTTTGGTCCTTTTAATTTAAAGCGTGTTCACGGATTTGCTAGCCGTTTTTGTCGTAAACGACAAGTATGGGAATGAAAGCGGAAAAGACAGTGTTGTTTTTTTTATAAATAACACAATGGTGTATGAAATTGTTTTTCTTAGAAATGAAGATACATTTCAATCTTTTCAAACAGAATACTACGTATTTTTTTTTTACATTATACAGAAGCATAGTTAGTTTCATTATAACGTTAATGTTTCAAAATATTATATATGACATAATGTATAATATTTATAACATATATAATTAATATAATATAATTAATTAATATAATAATTATGTAACATATATAACATATATAATTAATATAATATAATTAATTAATATAATAATTATGTAACATATATAACATATATAATTAATATAATGTTAATATAATAACTATATAATATATATAACATATATAATTAATATAATGTTAATATAATAATTATATAATATATATAATATATAACATGGTAAATACCTTCATAAACCACTGTAAAAATAATGATGATTTTTGCAAATTTTTCAAAATAAAAAATCATGACACACGAATAGTTACCTAAACCTGTTTTAAAATAAGTTACGTAATAAAAACATTTAAGTGAAATAAGTTCTACTTACAATGCATGCACGAAAAGATCTAAGCCATTCATTTCCTAATATCTAACACAATTATTTATATTCTTTTCATCGTCAGTCTTTCAACTATCGATCACTCATATTTCTCCGTAATTTTCACGATAACATATAATTAAAATATCGTTCAGACCCAGCCTCACATTAATCATTGATACATTTTCTCAGCATATCATCAGCGACAATAATATTAATAATAACAACGCCATCTCTTGCAAACATCGTATTAAAAGCGTCTGTTACGAAACTCTTTAATTAATTATTACCGAGAATTCACCTTTCACAGCCGGTACCACATTCCGCGATTATTCGCCATAGATATCTCACCAAGAAAGGATTAGCTTTGCAATCAGTATCCAATTAGAGACGCAGGCTCCCATCCTCCAGTTCTCTAATTACACTCCAACATTTTAAGTCTATCTCAACGTGTAAGCTATTTCGCTTCTTCGCTGTTGAATTTTTATTTTCATATTAACGCGACGATTACTTTTGAGATAGTGTCGTAACCTCGACACGTGCACGATAATTATTCATTAATTTGACTAGTTGCTCGTGACAAATGATGATCATTATTATTCTCGAGCGGTTCCTGTTGTGATTCTTTAACAATATTTTAATTTTATTCATATTTTAATACAGTATTTTAATTTTATTCATATTTTAATACAGTATTTTAATTTTATTCATATTAATACAATATTTTAATTTTATTCATATTTAAATACAATATTTTAATTTTATTCATATTTCAATAGAATATTTTAATTTTATTCATATTTCAATACAATATTTTAATTTTATTCATATTTAAATACAATATTTTAATTTTATTCATATTTCAATAGAATATTTTAATTTTATTCATATTTCAATACAATATTTTAATTTTATTCATATTTAAATACAATATTTTAATTTTATTCATATTTCAATAGAATATTTTAATTTTATTCATATTTCAATACAATATTTTAATTTTATTCATATTTTAATACAATATTTTAATTTTATTCATATTTCAATACAATATTTTAATTTTATTCATATTTCAATACAATATTTTAATTTTATTCATATTTCAATACAATATTTTAATTTTTTTCATATTTTAATATAATATTTTAATTTTATTTATATTTCAATTTATTTTTAACTACTTTCTTTCATATTTATTATTTACTTTAATTTTGTTCCAAAAATATTTTTTTTTATTCTAAGATTATTTCTTTTATACTTTAATGCAGTAGAAACTCCCACATTCGGACTCCGAACGTTTTATCATTTGAACATTCCATTAAAATTGCTGGCATAACAATATTATCGCGTGTTGTATGTTACTTGTCTGACTTTTGTAATTTGTTCTCAAATCTAACAGCCTTTCTTTTAGACACGGTCCAGTTATACTTTGTTTTATCCAGTTTTACTTTGTTTTATTACATCCTACTTATTTAGTCCTATTTTACTCTATTTTATTCTACGTTGTTTTATTCGAATTTTATACCTTATGTAATCTATCGCACGCGTCTATTTATTTATTTTATTCTATTTTATTTATCAGTTTAATTTCTTTGATGCAGGAAAAAATAAATTAAAAATAAAATTTTACAAATTTTATTTGACATTCTGTTAAAATATAAGTCTAGACTAGTAACAGATGTCTTTTCTTGTACTAAATTGATTTATAGAATTATGATATCTTTAACGTATTTTTTATAATTGTAAAAAGAACTTCCTAAAATATGAAATACAACGTTTTACTGAAAAAAAAAAAAAAACAATTATAAATGACTGTTTCTTGCACATAATTTTTCTATGAACTCGAACTGCAAACGGAAATAATGAGACGTTGAGATGATAGAAATAATTACGTTGAGACATTCAAATATGAAATAAATGTAATTCTGCAAAATTATTAGATAAAAATTCAAACAGTTCAGCGATTCTCCATAAAATATAACACTCTTAAATTTCAAAATATATAAACTTAGAAATAGTGAGATTAAATACTCCATTAAATGTGAGAAAAGTAGTTATTCCAATATCCGAAAATTCCATTAATTGAACACTTTCCAATATGGAAGATTCTACTTTACATTTGCTCGTTTATATAATAAAATTACGAAACTTTAGAATGATTAAGTAATCGTTGAAATGATTGCTTGTTTATTAAGATATAAGGTTGAGTCTACTTTGCAGAAAGGTAAATGATTAATAAGTAATGAAAGTTATACATGAATTATAAGATAGAATAAATTATGCAATAAGTAGCCTGCAGATACGTATATATTTTATTATGACATTTTAGCAACATAACTAAACAAAAATTTATTTCATCCACTTACTAAGTACTACAATAAATATTCTACAGTTTAGATATTTTCTGCATTGTGTTTGTATTTTCAAATTTTCTACAAATGCAAAGAAAATAAAAAATATTTTTGCATCATTTCTTTTCTTTTTTTTTTTTCACAATAAAGAATCTGAAATATTACATTATAAAATATCCATACAATTTAAAAATTTCATTATTTGTTACAAATATATTAAAGCAGAGACCAGTAAGCATCTCAGAATTTTGTTCAGATTTTTTTAAAGTAACAAAATAGTAAAAAAAAAAAAAAATAAGTCGCGATCATAAATGACCCAGATTGCCCGCAGAAGTTGCAAAAGATATGACTGCCCACGAAGGATTCAAAACAAAAAGACTTTTGAGCGAGAGTACAAGGAGAATATCAACACTTTTACAATAATCTGATGGACAATTCAGATTAGATTAATTCAACGTTAAACACGTTGATCTAATACAACCTTTCTTATCATCGAAATTAAATCTAACCACAAAAAAATTGGCCATGAGAAGCCTCATTTACCTGATGAAAAGAGCTAATTTGCAATTCAAGCGTTTTAATTCTGACGTTCCTGGCGGATCGTTTATAATCCAACATCCTCATGGACATACATAAATCAAGGAACAAATAAACGAAAATCAATGATTCAAATTTCCACATGTAACTATTTTGAGATATTTTCGAAGATAGAGGACGTGGAGAATGAGATGAGGTGTCGTAGACATATTTTTAAAGAGCTCGCTAACACGGCCGAGCATCCAGGATGATTACACGTTGACCGAGACCTGACTGATTACTGTGATTAATATCACGTTAAAACGGCGGTGGCGATTATGACGGTCGCGAACAGTTTCACCTCTAACGAGCAACATTGACTCCAATCCCGACAACACCGACAAATTACGCAATATACACAGTCAGTTAAGTACAGGAGTCCACATCTGTCAACTTTCGAATATTTGAAATAGGAAAAGAAGGATGTTGAACATTATTTGTTTAAAAGAACATATTAGTTAATTTACATTAACTAATACAATTACTTACAAAAATAAATATGTATGGTAAATTGAATAAAGATTATTGTGATTATAAATACTGATACAATTATTGTGATTCTAATAAGAACGCATTTTATACATTTTAATATACTGAATTAATTTTATGTGTTAACTAATTTTAATATATTGAATTAATTTTATGTATTAATTAATATAATTACTTACAAAAATCTAAATACAAAAATAAATATGTACAGTAAAGTGAATAAAAATTATTGTTATTATAATAATAATAGTTATTATAATAATAAGAATGCATTTTATACATTTTAATATATTGCATTAATTTTATTTGTTAACTAATTTTAATATATTGAATTAATTTTATTTATTAACTAATATAATTACTCACAAAAATCTAAATGCAATGGCAACTGTGTACAGTAAGATGAACAAAAATTATTGTGATTATAATAATAATAAGAATGCATTTTATGCATTTTAATATATTGGATTAATTTTATGTGTTAACTAATTTTAATATATTGAATTAATTAATTTTATGTATTAACTAATACAATTACTCACAAAAATCTAAATACCAAAATAAATATGTACAGTAAAGTGAATAAAAATTATTGTTATTATAATAATAATAAGAATGCATTTTATACATTTTAATATATTGAATTAAATTTATTTGTTAACTGTATCGAATTATAATTGTTGTTGTCAACTAAGTTAATGGAATGTATTTACTAATTAAATGTAATGTAATTGAATGGTTATTTTTCTGTCCTACTTTATTTATATTAGAAATGTTAAAAACATCTTCATTTCTGACTAATTTTAATTCATAAATAAGTGAATATAAAACGTGTGTAACTGACTGACTGTATATATCTTTATTTTGTGTATGCACACATATACGTTGTACGTCAGTTACACTTTGTAACTAACTATAGTTAATTAAATGACATTATACGAAATTTTAAAATACAAAACTATGTAGAATCGTACATAACACACAACATTATGTATGGAATATACAAAATAGTGTTTTCCATTAGATAAAACAATTTTTCATCTAGGTTCCCTTTTGTTAATTATATCCTCAAAAATAACGACGATAAGAATATTATAAATATTACAAAAAATTACAAAATTAATAATTCGTATAGCAGTAATTACAAATATTAAAATAGATATATAAATATAAACAAATATAATCAATCACTTTTGCGTTCAGCTGAAGTTTTTGTTTCGAGAATTCGTTTGAAATTTATCAAAACCACCAATGAGCTGTCAGTTTTTAGGATTTCGCAGAATCGTCTTATTCCAAGAGACACAACTTATAGTATTTACAATCTTAATGCTACGAAAGATATTCTTGAGGTCGTTAGCATGGCTTACAAGTTGGCATCGACTTCTAGTATGCCGAGTTAACATCACCAGGATGTATTCACTTCCGTGACAATGGCCAGACGAAGTGAACGAATATACAATGATGTGTAGGTGTTAAATCACCAACTGTTTCGTATCCATGAATTAATGTAAGGATGTTTGATAATATTTCTATCCTGCTGCTATCTTTTAAAAAATGTATGATTCAAAAATTCAAAGATCTTAGAATATATGTAGGTGTCAGTTAATAAATAATTAGTATTTAATTAATAATCCATAATCTGAAATGATTAAATTTAAATTTTTTAAAATCCATCTTATGAAAGACAAGATAAAACAAGATAAAGATAAATCATGTGTTATAGATTTTATTATAATTCAATTAAAATAAAAATAATATCTACTAATCTAATGGTTTTCTAACATTGGACATTTTTTAAAAATTATGTGATTCTATTTAAAAAAATTTTTCAAGTTGATCTTTATATGTGTTAATCAAAAAATTGTTGTCAGAAAAAAATATATCAAAAAATTGTTAATATCTTATATACTTTTCCTGATACCAAAAGCAAGTTTGATGGATTTTTTTATAAAAATAGAATGGAACTTATAAAATATAAAAATAAAAATTTTTCCGTCGAAGGAACAAATAATTTGATCATAAATATTAAAAACATTCTTGTTTGACACTAACACTGTATTCTCTTGTATTTGAAAACTGACACTGAATTACTATTCAATGGATATTACTCGAATATAAAAATAGTTCTAAAATATCTTTTTCCCCATGGAATTTCTATTATACAGATTTTAAATATTTGTTTTGTGAGAATACTATTCAAAAGTATTCACTTTTTTCTATAAAAATTCCACAAAAACGGATATTTCTTTATACAAAATATACAAATTCCAACTTTTTTAAGATTTTTTTTCTTAAACGAAAAGAACCTTAATTTTAGTCCCTTTTATATATATATATATTAATATTAGTTAATCCCTTATAATTATTAATAATATTATTTAATCCCTTATAATTATTAATACAGGTTTAAATAAATGGTTTTAATTAGCAATTAGTTTAGTCAACATCATTCAATGAGATATTGACTAAAATTTGGTTCAAATAAGTAGAGTTCTACTGAAAAACATGAAAAAAAAAACACACACAATATATAATATATCTTACATTATATTATATTATTTTTAAATATAAAATATAAAATAATATAATATATATAATATAACAAATATAAAATATATTATTATTTTTAAAGATAAAATAATTTTCCATCTAGATTCCATTTTAATTTCCATTAAAAGGCACAGGTCCTCGAGTTTATCAAAAGCTAGGACCATATAATTAACGGAAAACTTGTTTGCAGAACCATCGTCCCTCGCGCTTTCTCGATTGCCCCGCGTCCTTATTACCGAGAGAATCCGAGTAGAAGGGCCGGCGTTGCTCGTTAAAAGCGTTTTTCGCCAGCGCCGCCCGCAATTTGCTCCGAGTCTCGCTTCCCCGCAGGTATGTGTATATACCAGTTGCTCGCTGTATGCCAAGTTCCAAGAAACAGGCCAGAAAGTAGGCCCATCCTCCCTCTCTAACCCATCGCCCTATCTATCTATCTATCTCCGTTTCTGCTCGGTCTCGCGTAATCGGCATCGCCTCGATCCTCTCTTTTTCCCGGCGTTTCCGTTCTTTTCTAAACCCCTATCTTCTTTTTCGCCGCCGCCGCCACCGTGGACCGCAGGGGACATAAATTCGTAAGGCAAACGAATCGGGCCACAATGCGAGAAACGAGCCTAACGAGCGGGAAAAGGCGACTTTACGATTTTTCGGGAAGGGACAAGGGGGGAGCCTTCTTCTCTGTTGGCCGTGCGCTACACGGCCCTTTAATGGCGACGTAATGTAAGGCCACTCGAGTTTTGCTGAGAAGAGAGCTGAACAGGGGGACACGAGAGGAGGATAAATCGGCTTGGAATACCGGCTTCTTTGAATAATGAAACGTACTTTTCTCACGGGATCACGCGGTGTGTGTCTGCTGTGTCCCGCTGCATTGTCTTTTCTTTCTTTAACCTTTGGAACGGGCAACGGTGCTAGGGATTCAGGTTCGTGCGTTGGTGGTAATAATGAGATTGAGGGAAAGGTTCTTTCTTTTAAATCTCCTACTTCTGCTGCTATTGTTGTAAGTTATGATGAATGATTATTGTAATTTGAATTACTCGATTTGAGGATGTTTAATTGTATTAAATTATGTGATAGAGCAAATTAAATTATTATAAATAATTTGAAGTGAATCTAAAGATAGAGTAAAGTAATAAATTATGTGATGGAGTAAAAATAGTCGAACAAAATTTTGAATTCTTACGGTTTTTCATAAGTTAATTCTATAGTTAATTCAGCTAGATTCGTTAAAGGATTATAGTGAGTTTTTACGAGTCGGGAACATCCTTTATGGACATTCTTTAAATAACATGTTTAAATATAGATTTTTGTTAAAAATGATCTATTACAATAACTTGCAAAATTCTTTCACAGTTATATTCAAAACATTGAAATATTGTCACTGTACACTATATATTTATTATTAATAGATTCACGATAACAATTATCAGTGTTTAATTATAAATTTTCAGAATAAATAAGAATTACTATGAATAAGATTTACTATGTTCGTCAAGGAAACTGAGTTGTTCGATAAGTTATAAAATGAATATTATATTCATTTAATCTATAGTGTCGTAATTTTATAGTCGGTATGACCAAAAAACTTCAGTTAAAAAATAAGATTGTAATGTAATTAGATTTAATACAATTTCACAAATTAAATTTTTTAAGTATTATTAACTTGGCCAATTAAATTATATTAAGTATTATATTAAGTATTATTAAATTAAATATTATTAACTAACCAATTAAATTTTTTAAGTATTATTAACTTAAGGAAAATATAACAAACTATTTGTTAAACATTCTCAGGATAAGGGAAAGATGATAACAAATTTTTTTAAATATACCAAATACTAAAACAGGAAGTTATTGTTCAAATTTTTATTAAATATATTTAATAAAATATATTTAAATTATAAATTCAAATGTTCATCAATGTTCATAAAAGTAGAGAAGTCATAAAAATACTTGATAAAGCCACAACATACAAAATAAATAATAATAAAAAACACTATTAATATTATGCAGAAGCATCTTACCTGTTTAAGATCCAAAACTATGGTCACGTACTCGTAGTGATCTCCTTTGGCAAGAGTTGGACTCTGCCACCACTTTCCAGGGCTCGAGTCCAGTATGTTGCTAATATTATGCCTTTTGCCGGGATCCGGGCTCCTAGCATCGCAAACACCGCATCTCGATGATTCAGAAGGTTTGCAGAAGGTTTCTGGTCCGTCTTCACCGCAAGTTGCGTTGACAAAGATGTCAGCCTTTGCAGCGACATTGAAAGTCGATGGGAAAAGGCCGCTATTTTTTAGACTTTTATTCATTCCATACAGTGCGGATTGACCTATAAAATATATTAAATAACAAAACACGTTAGATAGAAATGAAATATGAAATCTTGAACTGATGGATATAATGCAATAACATTTAATAAACAATAACTTAAAATATAAAGTAAATAATAAAATACAATGTACAAAACGATAAATAATATAATACAATACATTATAATATATAATATAGTATATAATATATAATACAATATAGTATATAATATAATATAGAATTCTTTGGAAAAAAAAAGGTAAATTTGAAACAAAAGTTTTTTTACTTATTGCTGAAATTGAAAGTTTATTGGATATCTGCTCAAGAATTACGTTTTAAATTTACTTATGTGCTAAGTTACATAGCAAATTTTATTTATATAGTATGTTTCATTAATTTGAATTATGCTGAATTGTAACTTCAAATTGTGACTTATAGCTTTGTATAATTTATTATTTGTAAAATATTTGTATGCGAATATACTTTAAATACTCCTTCTTTCATATTAATCTAAAATTCAATATTATCTTCACTATTGAATTTTACATTTTTAATTCCTACAAATATGAAGAAAATATGTCTTGAAGACTTCAATCGAATTCAGTAATATTATAAGTATAGTTAATAAAATGAAATACACGTAGATACATACATCTATTAAATGTCTCTTATTTTACTTTTCTTTTTATACTTATCTATTACTTTACTTTTTTTTTTAAATTGTTTTCTATACACTTACAATGAATTAATATAAGCTATCCTTACAAGTATATATTTTTCTAAATACATTCTCAAATATTGATAAAAAATAATATAGCGTACTAATGTTATTCAATCAATACTATATCTTGTTTATTAAAAACACAAATAAAATTCCAATACCATCAATTCATTTTTGTCTGATTTAATTCTATTTTTTTTTTTTTTTAATTCTTATCACAAAAGAGCATGGGGCGTATATAAACTTTCTCAAACTTTTAATTTCCTTACTTCTTACATTTGACTAGAAACTTCTATTTGACTAGAAGCTTACAATTGATTTTTCGTTTTCATAAAATGTTTTTAATGTTTAATAATACAATGATTTTTTTATACACAAATCAATCTGAATTATAATATCTTGTAAAACTAAGTATCTAATCTATCAAATTGTCTCGTTGTTAATAATAATGCATACTTTGAAACATTTCTGATAATATTTATAATCAATCCTGTAGGTATTCAAATACTTTCATGAACATTGTATCTTTCTATATGTTCTTCAAGGAACCGTATTTTTTCCAATTACCTATGACATTGGCCAACGTAAAATTTCACTCGGAAGAAGGGAAACATGCCATTAAATGACGCTAAAAGAAGTTTCCCGTCATTGAAGAAACGACGAACAGTCGATTTATCTTGTAATTTCCTCAAGATACGTGTATGCATCGACAGGTTTTGAGAGAGCTCACAGCACGGAACCAGTTGCACACCAGCAAACAGGTTACCATGAAGAGATACAGCATTGCAAGTGACAACAACAAACGAGCATCGGTGAACAGGTTCACGGATTCTTGACTATCTCGGACATTTGAAAGGGGTAAACGCGCGTAATCGACACGCGAGCTTCTGCTGTGTTACCTTGGGTCCACACTTGGCAGAACTGCGCTCACGAGAAGCTCATGAACAGTTTGCAAGTAGTTTACGAGCTGCCGCGTTCACACAAACATTGGCGAACAGTTCGTGAGCTGCTAGCGAACAGTTTTCCCCAATGTACACTCAGTTTGCGAGGTAATAGGTTTGCTTCGAATTTGCGAACAGATTCTTTGATGTTCGCTGTTGCAAGCGAGCTCCCTGTAACTTGATCGTAGTTCACTAAAATACAGGGTGTCCATAAAGTCTCTTTACAATTTGAAAAATTTATTACGAAGGCAAATGAAAAGACAGATGAGTGGAAATTATTACAAAATGAGACGTATGTATTTAAGTTCTTCATAAAAAAAATATAAAATTTTTAAAATTACTTTTAAAATAATTTTACGGCATACAAATTGGAGTTGTATGCATTTTTAAATTTTTATAAGTATAAAAATGGCTTTACTCGCCATGATACGATAAATATTCTATTTTAAATATTTTATATAAAACAAGTAAAGAAATAATAACAAAGAACATTTAAAACTTCGCTTTCGACAGAGAATATTTGAATTTAGCTAATTGCAACCTGGACAGGAGTGATTAATCAACAGAAGATAATTCTAGATGTAAAAACAACATTGTCAAAAACAAAGAATAGAATTTTTTCATTTAAGATCACATTGTTATCTTTTTAAGAAAGTAGATTTCCACTTTCTTACAAATGCATAAAAATCTATCCATAGTCTATTCAATTACATTCAAAAAAATCTAATCTGGGATCTACATTTTCATTTGCGAACAGTTACTAATTTATTGCCTTTATTGCTGTAACTTTTATACAAGCTGCAGCTTCTCGAAGATTCTCTTTGTTGGCTGTCTGACATGATCAATCTTCGACAGCCATTTAATTTGAAGCCAACACCCACAAGTCACGTTATTGCTTTCTCAACTTAGCAATGAATGTTCTGTGATATCAGACGAAAGAGAGAGAGAGAGAGAGAGAGAGAGATTATTTTTTCAATTGTTAGTTAATGATTCTGCCAAGTGTAAATTATTTGCGCGCACCGTGTGTCGGCCTGATCGAGTAGCGAGAAGGAATCGGAGAATGAAACAAGTCGCTTTGAAATGCAAATGCACCGTTCCACGTGTTCTCCCGCTGGAGACTTGTGTGAATCGCGCGCGAATCACTCTACTACGTGCTTTCTCGGATTCAGAAATCCCGAAAAATACATACGCTGCGAGTTGCAATAATGTTAAAAAAAGAATACTTTTGTGAGTACAAAAATAACATTTGTTTTCAACATTTTTTGAATAAACGTCATTAAGTAAAGATTTTTATTTAAATAAGAGTTATTTTATTTAAATGAGAGTTAGTGAATCTCAAAAAATGTAAAAAATATGAAATGTTAATTTTTATTAATTTTAATTATTTCTGTTACAAATAACAATTATAACTGAATAATATTTATTAATTTATTTATGAATAATATTTATTAATTTATTTATTATAATATTTATTAATTTAATTATTAATATTTATTAATTTATTTATAATATTAATATTTATTAATTTAATTATTAATATTATAAATAACAATTATGACCAAAATCTTTTTTCGCGATTCGTTGCTATCAATTCCGGAAATTTTATGTTGATTGCCAGTAACCAATAAGTAAGCGAAATTGTTTTTTCATTCTCAATAATCATTATCGATAACGGAAATTTTATTGTAGTTATCAATGGCGAGAAATAAAATAAAACTCCCATCACGGAATTATTACTGATAATAAAAAAATTTTAATCATATACGATTTTTAACTAAACGTATTAATTTTTTAGATTATAACTTAAAATTTGCCTTGTAACAGTTATGATGTCTGATTATTGAAGTACGGATTTTCATGAATCTATGGAAAATTTAAGGATTGCACTTCCGAATAGAATCGGCAACCAATTGTGATGAAATTTGATGGATATTACGAGATAAAATAGTATACATTTGAAATCTTAGTTTTTTAGTTGTGTCTCCATATTTCCATATTTCTTAATTATAGTCTCCATATCTTGATAGATTTTAGCGTCACTCGAGATTGTTTATAAATATAAAGAAATGATTTTATTTTAAGGGATATCTATCTGATTTAAAGTAAATAATGCTCAGTTTAAATCAGTTGAACTAGATAATAAAAAAGAGTTTATTTTAAAGGATATCTATCTGATTTAAAGTAAATAATGCTCAGTTTAAATCAGTTGAACTAGACAATAAAAAAATTATAACTTGCATCATAAGAATTTATAACAGTGCAAACAAATATATAAACCAGACTGCTTTTTTCGTTATACAAATGAAGGAAAATAATATCTAATCATTCGATGTCAATTATCAATTGCCTTACTCAACAATTGTATTACGTTGACGTGTTTTTAAGTTTCAAAAATTTTTTTTCATTGTTATTATATGCCACTTATGTATGATGTATTTATTGTGCTACGTAAGTAGATTAATTAATAAACTATAAATACTATTAATATAAAAACTATTAATATAAATTAATATATTAATATACTAATAATTATAATATTATAATTAATATATTTATATACTAATAATTATAATATTATAATTAATATATTTATATACTATAATATATTTAATATATTAATATACTAATAATTATAATATTACAATATTATAATTAATGTATTTATATACTAATAATTATATTATAATATTATATTATAATTAATATATTAATATATCAATTAAATTAATATAAATTATTTGAAAACATTCGTAAATAATTGCTCAAACGGACTACTGTAGGACGTGAGTTAATAGGATCGAGAGTTAAAGTTTCATTATTTACTTGTAGAAAACAAAATCTACAATCTATCTCAAATGTACAATGAAAAATTAAAAAAAAAAACAAAAATCTCTTTTATAACCACTCCTGGGCAGCAATATCCACGTATTCCATGCTTCTAGTCACTGTCGTCTCAAGCAAACGTCACGTATCTCGATGCATCAAAATTTCCTAATCACTGCTTCGCGGAAGCTTCTCCTCGCTAACAAGCGCGCGCGTAACGCTGATTCATCGGGAACGGCCACGCGATTCAACGATTTCGATCGGCGCGACGCTTGATTTCCTGGTCTGGCTGCCTCTCTCCCCTTTCCAACCCCTTCCTGTACCCAGTGCCAACGGGACTCCCGCCTACGTTCGACGCTTCCCGCATTCGTTCGATCTTATCTGAAAAAAGCGCCAGTCGGCCAGTTTCCTCCCTTCTCGCATAGAATTCTTACCCTGCGTCGCATGGTCGTTACCACAGAAGAAACGGGGCTGCTTGCTTCTGATCACGATGAAATCGTAGCTGAGGTACATATGTACGTAACAGCGATCGACGATAATCGACGAAGATGCCTCCGAGATCACTGCTCGCTACCACGGTCGTCATCGATCCTGATCCGTATTCGTTATCAAAATCTCAAAAGCTTACTTCCGACGCAAAATTTATCGAATTGGTCTGGTACTGATAACGATGACTGGGTGGATCCATTGCTTCCGGGTGAATACTAATGCAGTAACGTTCGTTGTGATAACTGGATTGCAAATGGTCTTTACGCAAATTCAGAATATAATTCCAAAAGATGAAATTTTTGGAAAGAAAATTTGTTTTATGTATCAAATATTACGGAAAACAGTATACTTTATGTACATTTTTAATATTCTATTCAATTTTGTGCTAAGCAATATAAACACATAAAAATAGTATGATAATAGTATGATATAGTAATATGATATATAATATAGCATACTATATGTATATATATATATATATATATATAAATGGATAAATATAATAATAAATAAATATGTCAACTATTTTTTAATTATTGGACTGCATTATCATACTAGTTTTATACTATTACTATATTATACTATACTATATATATATAACACTATACTATACTATATATCATATTATATATATATATAGTATATATCATATTATATATATATATATATATATATATATATATATAACACTATACTATGCTATACTATAGTATATATTATATATATAATATAATATATACTAAGGTATAGTATAGTATTATATATATGGTATAGTATAATATAGTAATAGTATATAAATAGTATAAAAATATGATAATGCAGTCCAATAATTAAAAAATAGTTGATATATTTATTCATTATTATATTTATCCATTTATGTATCTAATAGATACTATCTATATTTATTTATTTTATTTATCTTATTTACATGTCCTCTTTGCATAAATATTTGATATAAACTTAGCTTCTAAATTTTAACTTCTTCGACGGAATTCATTAATGTATTTTATTTTGATGTATCAGCTTATTTTTTCTTTTACATATTTTCAAATGTAGTCCCTTTTATTCATTATAATCAATTACGTTTTAGTACTTTATATACTTCATTATCATGTTCTTATAATTTCATAATAGGAAACAGCAATACTCGTAATAAATTTTTAAGTCTTGCTTTTCCAGGACGTAATACTGGCCACATTTCCGAAACAATATATTTTAGACGATTCCGAACGCAAGCGATAAAGTGGGGGGTTTGAAAAAAATATTTTTAAATATACCAATACGATATTAGATAGATATTAAAGATTACTAGAATATTCGATTAACAATTTTCAATATTTAACTCTACTGTTAAATAAAAAGGATATCCAAATTAATATAGCATATTAAATTAATAAATATAATTTAATATAATATATTAATATAATTAATACATATTATTATAATACATACTTATTTAATTAATAATTTTATTAAATTAATAAAATTAACATAATTTTGTTTATTATATTTTTATATTATTTTTATGCATATTTTTATTTTTATTTTTGTGCATTACGTAATATCACATGAATTATATAATATCATCTGAATATTTTTTCAATGTTAAACGTAATTTTGTCTAGAAATAATTATATAGAACATAATACAAAATAAAATAATTAATTTTACAAATTTGTTAACTAGATTTTGTATTTTAATTTGAAAAATTCAATAGTCGTATTTAATTTCGAGAATGTCACAGTATTGAAATATTACACCCAATAACTATACAGTTTAGAAAAGAAGTAAGAATGACCAACGTTGACTTGCCAAATTTACAGTAATTCCATCAATTCCATCATAAAGATGCAACAATGAAATTTAAATAGCATGTGTAAAAAAGAACGTAGAATCTAATAAAGTATTTTACAAAAAAATGATACGAGCACGTTTAATTTAATAATAACATATGATCTATGTATAAAGTAATAATCTATAAAAAATATATAAATAATAACATAAATATAAAATAAAAATATATATATATTTTATAATTTTATAATATAATTAATATACATTATATATAATATAATATGTATAATATATATAAATAATATATAAAATATGTTTGTAAAATGAAATCTATATGTAAAATATGTTTGTACCTTAATTCGTAATCATGTCGCGAAAAGACCCATAAATAAATTAACGAAAGAGTCAATTTTCCGGCAACCTCGCAAGTTCGTCGAACTACACTTCGTTTTTGCACGATTCGTGAGTGAAAAAGTTCCGGAAAAGGAACAGATACGTGGTAGCGATTTTGTGTTGTGTCTCGCCGATGAACCAGCCTGTTTTACTCCCTTTCTCCTGCTGAGCCCGTGCACCAGGGGCTTAAGCCCGCCACGAGTGACTGATGACGACAGAAATAACCCTGGTTCCATCTTTCCGCCGGCGCACGTGTCCACGTTCATGAACAAACCTACGCAACGACGCACGGTGACCGCAGAACACGACACGATGGAAACAGAAGGAGACGAGCATGCGTTACCGCGTGATTTGCATGCGAGCCCGAAGGATACGCCGTGGAAGATGCCGATGGACAAAACGTTTGCCATGGAGTTTAGATTATGGGACGTTCTGTTCATCGAATCGTTCGAACTGAATAAAATTTTTTAACTCTTTATATCTCGTATGTACGTTGAACAATGGTGCGATTCGTAAGTTTTATGTTGCGATGCGTGTCGCAATTCGGCATTGGCCAATAGACGAATCAGAAACAACTTGCATCGATGCAAGAACTTTTTTTATCTTTTGTAATTATACATATTGCAATAATATATCATATAATAATAATAATATTACATAATATTATGAGATTTATTATATTTATTAATATTGATATTATTTAATATTATGATATTATTAATATTAATTATTAATATTATTTAATATTATGATATTTATTATATTTATTAATATTAATATTATTTAATGTTATGATATTATTAATATTAATTATTAATATTATTTAATATTATGATATTATATTTATTATGTTTTATATTAATTTAACATATTATATTATTGTAATTTAATTATAATATATCATATATTATACTCGTATTATCTTATTTCAACACGTCGATTGCCACGTTAAATTTATGTGATGCTCTCAGGGGCCACAAGAGAATTTTCATTATTCTAAGCTATAATGACAAAATAATAAATAATATAGTTACACGTGACATAACATATATCCATAGTTAATTTATCGTATGATAACTATATTTTCTTACAGGTATAAGCCTTATCAAATATAACTGTCTGAAAAAATCATGTGAAAACTTTGCAAAGTATGTTATAAAAAAAAAAATGTTGTAAATCATGGTTCGAAAAGTGGTAAAAATTGGACAAAAAAAGTCATAAATACTGAGCCCCAATTATGCTTAAAATGTTTTAATACAATACGTAATACATATATAATGTTTTAATTAAAATCTTTAATTGTTGAATAGTGCACATTTTATTGCATGACATTGTGGAAATGAGCAAAAATGTAGCATTTTTATAGCACTTGTTAGGCATGAGAGAACGGCGATGATAAGATTTTAGCATATATATAATAGTATTTGTGACAAGTATCATAAATTGCCGAGTATATTGGATTCATTCCGATTTATTATGCAATTATGTAAAGAAAGCTGTAATCGGATTTGTTCAACGAAAACGTAATTCATAATAGAAGCTGACGTTGATATAATACGAGGACAAGTTTTACAGTGCCTTCGAAACTGGCTGAAAAATCTTACAAGATACATGGTGTTCATAAAACATTGATTTACTTCAACTGTTTCGTAAGAATCAAAATTACATTTCATAGTTTCATCAACAAAACAAGATATTTGATAAATTTTTTTAAAATTTCTGTTAAAATTTATTTTTTTATTTAAAAAAGCAGTGTCCCAAATTTTTTCACAAAAGTGTATAAAGTATTAAATTATTATATAATATAAATTAATATATAATATAAGTATATATAATAGTATACTGTAGTATAAATTAATATATATAATAGTATACTGTAGTATAAATTAATATATATAATAGTATACTGTAGTATAAATTAATATATAATATAAGTGTATATTATATAAATATATATTATAACAGCAGCGTGTTTTCTCAATTTGTATTCATAAAACGTTTATGTTTATCGTTTATATTCTTTAAATAAGAAAAATTAAATTAAATACATATTAATAGAAATATTTTCTACATATTTTAAATATATAACCTTCATGTAATTATATTCATAATTTATTTAAAACTGTAAATATGTTTTTTATGAACACCCTGTATATGCTTGCAATATTGTGGGCAGCATGATGAGTAGATTAAGGTGCGATTAAACTTGCTCAACAGGTTGCTAAGAACTTGCATACTGTCAGATATACAGTACTAATATCCACTTCATTAGATAATCGAGAACTATAAGAAATATAATTTAATATTACATGTTTCATCGTGTCTCTAGTATTTGGAATTATTTATTTGAAAATCAATTTTTTCAAAAATGAATTTATATCTATTGTTACTTTTATAAAATAATAAGTACTGATTACTTTTAATCATTATTACAGATTTTGACAAATTGCAATTTAATACTTTATTTATTTTTCGTATATGAATATTTTATACATTATTAATACTCAATTCTGCGATTTTAATCAACATTAATTACAATTACTTTCAATTAATTTTAAATCATCTGCCAAATAGCATATATCATAATATATGCTATTTAAAAATATTTCCAAAATTTAAATTATTAATAATTTATTTTATATATATTCTTACATTGATTATAGTCTATTATCATATCTAATATTTATATATTATTAGCTAATACTTGTTACACGTGTCAATGTAATAAATTTCAAATAAAAAATTTATATTTCTTGTTACTTATTATTATTCATTATCCTACATTTAAAATTTATTGTTTAATTTTTTAATTTTACGTAGAATTTGTACCAATATTTCATTTTTCAATAATGAATAGATTTCACAAATTTTAATAACTCAGATCAAATTGTATAACAACTAAATTAATCTTCTAATTACAAAATATTTTAATAATAAATATTTTAACAATAAAAGTTATCATATTAAATAATTTAAAAAGTAAGAAAGCATGTATTGAATATTGAAAATAAAAAAATACGTAATATTAAACATCAAATTTCATCATTTAATCATTTAATTATTATTCACCATTTCTTTAAAAAAAATTGAGTAAAAATTATATATATTAAAAATTATAAAATTATTTTTTTAATTGATAATTTTATATAATTTCAAATAATTATAAAATTATATAAAATTGTTAATTAAAAAAATTAAGTAAAAATTATATAATAATGTTTCACAGATTTTATTATCAATCTTATAAATTTTAATAACTTTTTAGTCCTCGTTAAGTATTTTGTAACAATAAAAATTACCATATTATTAATTAATAAAATTGAAAATTGAATCTTGAAAATACAAAAAAAAAAGGGGAAATGTAGTATTAAATACTAAATTTCAACATTTAATAAGAGAAACAAAAGTAATTTGATACATGTAGTGAAAAAATGACAGCACTATATTACCCCACGGGAGGCTGTAAATTTACACGGACCAGAAAAGTAATAGACTATTTTTATCAGAAAACAACAACACGATGACATCAAATTTCGCGTTCCCTGTATCATGAATTACTCCGGAACACGTTGGACTGAATCATCAAAAAGTACTAATGGCACAAAAATATACTGCCCTACAGTAGAAAATTAAGAATACTCTGAGTCACGTTCACAGTTGCAAGCTCATTGTCCTACGTTAAATTGTTCTATTCAAGATCGCAGCAATCGCGGAAGGAATCGAGGAAGAAAAATTTTGATAGATAGATACTTACACATACTACGATTATTTCCCGATGAAAAATTGAGAAACTTATGCAACTATAGCGAAAGAGAAATTTTTAAAAATAATTTCTTATGAAACTTAAACTTTTGTAGAGATTGCTACTTTCATTTTCCCTTTTTTTGAATATTTTTTTCCTGTTTGGCATGTTTCTATTGTTATGTAAAAATACTTGGAAATAAAATATACATAATATTACAATATTTTCTATATTCTATATTCTATTTTAAATTTTCTATATTTTTATATTCTATTTTTAATTTTCTATATTTCTGTATTCCATTTTCAATCTTCCATATTTCTATATTCCATTTTCAGTTTTCTATATTTCTATATTCTATTTTCAATTTTCTATATTTTTATATTCCATTTTCAATTTTCTATATTTCTATATTCTATTTTCAATTTTTTATGTTTCTATATTCTATATTTCTATATTTCTATATTCTATATTTTCTATATTCTATATTATTTCTATATTCCATTTTCAATTTTCTATATTCAACGATATAAAAAATGAAAAATCCTCAAAAAAGGAAAGATGCGGAGAGAGATCCCGAAGGTCGTAGTAGAGTTAAAAATACCAAGAGCAGGCAGGATGCTTAACTATCTTTCGAGAATACTCCAACTGTCACAGAACTCCGTCGCGAGATTTATGACCCTCTAAATGAGCAAAGCCAAAAGTGGAGAGGAAACTTTCTAAACATCACCACCCACGCGTTTTCGGTCAGTCCTCTTTAAACTGAAAAACTCGAGAGACACACTCGAAAGAGAAGAGTCTATCGAAGGGGGAAGCCAGATTTTCGTGTTCACGATAACGTGTTTACAAAATGTCCTGCAGAGGCTTGGCCTACATGCCGACGAGCCACGAATGGCCATAGCCTCGCACGGTGGTCCTTATGACTAATGGTCTCGGTGCCCGTGGCTCGTTTCATTCGTGTCCTACCGTTCAGTCTCCTCCAGAGAAGGGGAACCGTGGAGAAACGAAAGAAAATAAGATCTCGAGCCACCACGCCAACCGACACGTTCGAGAACTCCTGCGTCTCTGACGTAATCTCTCACACCACCCAAATCATACGACTTGAACTCTAGGTCGTTCTAGAGTTAGGTTGGAGCGGTGATGGGATTGAAGACACTTCGAATCGTTTCGAATCTGTACACGAGTCGTTTAATTTCATAGTGGCATCACTTTGAATCGAGATATTTAACGTTTCGCGCGGGAATGACGTGTCACGCACGTGTCGAGAATGGACTTGGCCCAAAACTGCAATATTTTCTCAGTTTTAAGTATATTGATATATAACCCAGGCAAAATAAATAATAGATTTATTACCTCTCAATAATTTCTAGTGATAAATTTATTGCTTCTTTCTAATTCCAGATGATATCATACCGACGAGTTCAGAAAGAAAGCGACGAATTATTGTATACGGTTTGGTCACTCGTTATGGTCCGTGAACCAGTTACTAGCGCAAGAGGTTAAGGATTTGCGTTTTAACATGCCTAGAAAATATTATTATTATTAGAAATAATATTATTTTTCTAATATTATTATTAATATTTCTCTAATATATATCTCTAATATATTATATTTTTCTAATATATTTCTAATATATTATATTTTTCTAATATTATTATTAATATTTTTTAAATATATATTTAAATATATTTCTAATAAATTATATTTATCTAATATTATTAGTAATATTTTTCTAATATATTTCTAACATATTATATTTTTCTAATATATTTGTAACATATTATATTTTTCTAATATATTTCTAATATATTATATTTTGCTAATATAATATTTTTCAGTATAAATAATTCTGCACAAACGAATCGCCATTTTTTATTAGTGTAAAATGATTTATGCCATTTTTAAAATAAACGGTTCTTACAAAATGTAATAGGACGTGCAACACTTGATAGAGGATGATTATGAAGAAATAACTCAAATAAAAAGAATAAGTATTTTTCCATGTGAAGCTTCGAGAAAATTGAGTTTGGAAACTTGTTAAATATACTTGAATTTTGCTGCTCCAGAAAATAATCAGAATAATAAACAGACATTCTACGTTTGAACAGAATATTCTACGTTTGAAAATAAGTCAAAAATTTTTTCATAAAAAATTTATCAAGTACACTTATATCAAACCAATATGTTAGAAAGCTTCTTTTTTTTTAAATCGAGGTCTTAAATGAAAAAATTTTATTTTACGTTTTTTTCTTATTACCTTCACATCTCTCTATTTTAGAATTAGCTGAATTGAATTCACGCTTGACAAATTTTAAAACTCGATATACTGGAAAATGAAGTCTCAAATGATAAATTCTGAGTCTCAGTCGTACAAAAAAATTAGAACGCGCAAATCTTAAGATTATCAATACTTCTTTGACTTTGAATCGAAACTTTTAAGGTTTAAAACTTGTTACTTCCAGAGATTATAAATTGATATATTAATATACAATGGTAAATGTACCATAGTATGAACATGATTGGAAATTATTGATAACAATTTTTTCATATTCGAATTGCCATTTTATGTGACTATTCGTAATAATTTTAATTATTCATAACATAATTTACGAAAAAAAAATCAGTAAACATGAATCATTAATCAAGTTAATTGTGTAATTACTACTACAGGATCACTGAAGACTCAAAAGAATCAACAAGGGAAAATTACTGGAAGTGCTTTCAGCATTTACCATTTTCTGCATTATATGTGGCAAGTACATAACATTCGTAATACGTAACATTCCTTTTATGCGCGAATACAATCAATGTTAAGTGAATATTATTTATTATATATTGTCTTATTTACTATATTATTATTATATTTATTTGTTACATTATTAATTTCGTTTATTCTATATATTATACTATTGTTGAATAAATATTATCTATATAAGAAATATCGTGATATAAAACTAACATAATTAAAAATTCAAAATTAATTTAAAATATTATATTATATATAATATACTTATTGCGAATCATGAAAGGCTTAGCCTAGATTTTAGATAGTGTTAAGATTCCAAACGTATCATTTAAATTTGAATTTTTAAATTCAAATTGCTGAAAGATGAATTATTAAAAAAAAAAAAGATAAACACAATATAAAACTTGAAACAATTTGAAGTATCCTAGATTTTATGACTAGCTTATAGCCGTAGATGTTCAGGAACACAGTGTTTGTCCATTAAGTTATCATACCTAGAGCCCACGGGCTACGCCGTTATCACGTCACGTGCGTTCAAACGATGTCTAACTAGTCCCGGTTATCGAGAATGATGAATATACGGATATTATCGCGTTTCTACTGTTTCACTTTCTTCTTTTGGGTTTCGCGATAGGGGCTGAGAACTTTGCAATATGTAACTGTCTTCTTGTTAGGTATGAGAGATCTAGTTTTGTTGCAAATCCTTATAAAACGATTTATCGTTAATTTTCTCTGTTACTTACATGTCCTGTGATTTCCTTCGCGAAATAAATCCATAGTCTCATATTTCTTATTTACGTATTTCTTTCTTATCATCATATTGTCATTATCTAACTGAACCACGTATCATGACGAAGATGTTTCATATACTCAACACTTTTAATTTCCTCAATATTTTTATTTTTTATTATAATTCTTTATTTTAATTTTTATTATATTTTATTTTAATTTTTATTATAATAATTTTAAGGGTAATTCTGAAAGAGATGGCCTTATCTTTTTTCTGGAACGCAATTAAATGAAAACTAAAAGAGTTGAGACAACAGAATTAATTTTTGTACGAATTTAAAATGGTTTCTTACAAGATATTCAACAAAAATTAGATCTATAAATGAAAAATTATAACGTAACTATTCCCATCTATCGATTTTTTATACAAAATAATTTAATTGGCTACTTTTAGTAGTAGTTAATTGGCCTACCATTTTGAATTACCCTAATTATGTGCAGTGATATTTTTTGTTATATTGGCTGTAGCATACTCTTGAATTTTCCAATTTTCATTTATGATAACTGTATGTACAACTAACTTAATTTCTTTTTGTTTATTATGGTTAGATTGCGGATTTTTATACATTTATGGAAAACTGGAAGCTACAAACATATGCATGCAATGACTAAAAATATACAAAATATCTAAAGTAGAGTGTTTATTATAACATATACTTAGTAGATGAAACAAATTTCTAATTAAATCCTATCTTTTTAGTTATGTTTGTAAAAATTTAAAAATTCATAAAAATCCATAATCTAATCTTGACAATAACGGTGGTTGACTTCTGTAATCTAAAGAAATATCAGAGACTAATATCTACACATAAAAGACTTTTAGCTCAATATAAGAACATTTTTTCTCAATTTTGTATGAATGAGTTTAAAACTGGTCACAGATACACGTATAAACCAATTTCTTAGTGGAGAATATATTTTTCTGAAGATGTCACAAACATGGATGAGGTGCGTTTGGTTACAAAATCTTTATAGTTATTTTGAAAAATGTTATACACAATCGCATTGCGGATAATTATTGAATCATCCTGATATAAGAGAATCAATAAATTTTGAATATAAAATAAATGGAACATTGTTATTTTTACGAATATAAATTAGAATAATTAATAGCTTACAGAAGGTTTAACAATTTAAAGTTATTCACTTCACATCATGAATTTAAGTTATACGAATGAAATATTTTTCAAAAATTTAATTAAATATTCTATTTATAAAATTTCTCAACCTTGTCTTTTTGGCGTTTTTTGTGCGATATGATTGTATGAATTTGATCATGGAATTGCGGATAAATTTCGCTCTATTTCTAAAAATATCGATCGTGTAATTTGTATTCATTTGCATAAAAAATTGTTATTTTTCTCCCTTTCACTTGAAATATTTAAAAGACAGCGTAGAATTCAAAAATCTTGTTCTCGTGAAATTTTATTTACAATCAATATAAAAGGGAAAGTTGCAAAGGGGACGAACGATTTCTGTTCAACCGGATTGCAAATCAATGAACGAATAAATCAGTAGAAACAGTCGTGTTATCCGACGACAGAGCCAGCCAATACGAGAGAAAAAAAAAAGAAGAACGACAGCGAGATAATGTTGCAATCGTAATCGTTCGTAAATAATTGCAATAAATCACGAGTAAAGAGTATCGTCGAACTTCGGAATTATATGCCGCCGCATAAGGTTATGCCGTGAGCCGAGGCAGAGCGATATTTTATTGTTTCGTTGTGCCACACGTCATCTCTAGCTACCGTAAAACCCACTCGCTTTTAGCTATCGCCACTCCCATGCATTCGCATGAAAGTCATGGGATGTGCGTACGTGTGAACCCGTTTCGTTGACTGACAAAACAATCGCCACATAGTTGCAGAATGTCCGGTTTATTCATACACAGCGGCACGCTATATTCATATGTACATTTACTGTAGGAAAACTGAAGAATACTCAACTTCGCGTCACGTGTGTTACACAAAGAACAAACATTAACATGCTGACTGCTACGATGGTCACTAGTATCTTTTACAAATATTTAAAATATTTTCAGAAATATTTTAAGGGGATATTCTGGTAATCCGGCTTGTAAAAATCGACTTTTTGGAGATTTTTTTTTTAAGGGAACCATGATACATTTTGGCATGCAGTTTTCGTACACTAAACATATATAAAATATATTTTATATATATATAAATATATATAATATATATTATATATTATAAATATATATTTATAATTTATATATAAATGTAAATATATTTATATATATTATATATATAAATATATATTTATATATTTGATACAGCCATTTTTTATGCCATGAAATTATGTTAAAAAATGTCCAAATGTTGCATTTGGTCATAAGATGCCTTGTTAGCGATATAAAAGAACTGTTTTGTGCTAATAAATACAGTGTTTTAAACACCTAAATTGATAGCACGTATTTTGTACTAAATATCGGAGGGTTGACTCATTCAAAATTACGTTTATTAAGTTAATAGAATGTGAATCATTTTATTCAGTTTATTCACAAATTAGATTTTAATTTTAAACCAAAGGTAACAGTAAAATTGTTTTTCATACGTATTTTTATTCCTAAAACATGCGAGATAATTTTACTAAAATAAAAGACACTTATACAATAATAATTTATAATATTATAATCTTGTATCATAATAAATATATAATTTTACTAAAATAAAAAAACAAAAAAACTTTTTCTTGTATAAAAAATAAAAATGTTATATTTATTTCGGTATATCACTGGATAGAAATTACTGAGAAGGAATAAATTTATTATTTGTTTTGCCTTATAATTAAAACTGAGAAAATATTGCAATTTTGAATCAAATATTCTCGACGTGCATGGCACGTCATTCCGCAAGAGGTTAATTAACTTCTTTTTTAAACAATATAAAACAATACGACCGCTGTTTACAAAATAAAATCAGAAAATCTGTCGCCAACTACTGAATCAGATCGCCGGTTTTACAATCATCCTACAATCACAATTTAATTCTCACTTCTTCAGTTTCACGTATCAGCCACACGCAATACACCGTTCCTTGTTTCAACCTCCGTGTTTCTTCGCATTAAACTGACATAAACCGAAACGTAGCCGGTTAAAAAAAATCATGTTTAACAACGATCCATTCTGTTTGCCGGCGGAGCCTACGTGCCGCCTCCAGTCGTTCCAGCTAAAATACATAAATAATTGGCCGCACGTTGTTGCGACGTCCACCATCCGTTACGAAAGGTTTCATTGATCAGTAAAGCGGCGTTTCGTTTGTCTAGGCGTGAATGAACGGTGAATGAATGAAAACGCAATCTCGTAAACGCGATTCCGCGACGCCAGTGTCACGCGTCCGTAAATTCCAAACGAGGCGTAATCCGCACCGATACAAAATCCCGTGTATGTGTCTATTGACAATTGTCTGCTATGTTAATTGTCAGACAATGGCGCCGATCAGCGACATACCAGCTGTCTTGAACCACGGACTTGCCCTCCCGATTAAAGCATCGTATTAAGTAAGTATTAACCTTTTGCGCTGGAATGATGTGTCACGCATGTCCCAAAATTGTAATATTTCCTCAGTTTTACGTATATTTTAAGTATAACATAGTTTAAACTATAATTATAACTATATATACATATAATATATATAATATATAATATATATATATATATATATAAACTATAATATAGTTTTAATATAGTATTTATATATGTAGTTTAATTACATTTATAACTATATATATATAAAACTACATATATATATATAAACTATAATATAGTTTTAATATAGTTTTTATATATGTAGTTTAATTACATTTAATATATTTAGTTTAATATAGTTATAATATATAGTTTAAACTATAACTATAACTATATATATATAAACTATAATATAGTTTTAAGTATAACCTGGGCAAAACAAATAATAAATTTATTACTTCTCAATAATTTCTACCCAATGATATGATACCGACGAGTTCGAAAGAAAAAGAAAGCGACGAATTATTGTATACGGTTTGGTCACTCGTTATGGTCCGCAAAGTGGTTAACCCTCTTGCGCTGGACGCACGTCGAGAGTTTTTTGTCCCAAAATTGCAATATTTCCTCAGTTTTACGTATATTTAAGTATAACCCGGGCAGAACAAATAATAAATTTATTACTTCTCGATAATTTCTACCCAGTGATATGATACCGACGAGTTCGAGAGAAAAAGAAAGCGACGAATTATTGTATACGGTTTGGTCACTCGTTATGGTCCGCAAATCAGTTGCCAGCGCAAGTGGTTAACCTCTTGAGAATTTTTTCTCCCAAAATTGCAGTATTTCCTCAGTTTTACGTATATTTAAGTATAACCCGGGCAGAACAAATAATAAATTTATTACTTATCAATAATTTCTACCCAGTGATATGATACCGATGAGTTCAAAAGAAAAAGAAAGCGACGATTTATTGTATACGGTTTGGTCACTCGTTATGGTTCGCAAATCAGTTGCCAGCGCAAGTGGTTAATTGTAGACATGCCTATAGACACGAAACTATTCGAACATCTATCGTGGAACGTGTACATAGTGATTCTTAATTGCATGTCAATACTTCAAACGATGGATCTACAGATTAAAATAAGCAAAAAGTAAAGAAACAAGTATGACAGTAAGTAAAGTTATACGAAGATTTAAATAATTTTTTGTAAAATATACAAGTAAAAGCTTGTGCACGTTGTATTATAAAGTTTCTCTATTTTTTTTTAACTCTGATGTCTCTGATGGAAATTTTTTGTTTTAGTCATCGGTAGTTCTAGTGTTAAATGTGTAAGATTACGATGTACCATTGAATATCTATGCCTGAGAGTAACTTATACGCAATTAGATAAAAATTTAGTCCATTTACTAAAATAGAATTAATAAAAGAATTTGCAAATTTATGTATCTTTTTGTTGCAAGTACCAATTTTTTAACATCGCGTCAATTTGACACAAAGGAATAAATTAAGTTGGAGGAGCGGACGAGGATTGAAGAAGATGTTCAATGGCTAGTGAATATTACGTTTAAATGTGATCTAAGGTCTACAGATAATATCCATCGATATGAGCCAAATCATTAATCCGTTAAATTTTTATTTTTGGTTCACAATTCGAAATTTGTTGTATACTCAATACAGAGATCTGTGAGAAACATGATAGACAGAATGAATTTCAGACGATTCAAGAAATACGTGATATTTTCGATCAAATGCATTTGCAACAATGTAAAAATTACTGAAAAAACGAAAAATATTCCTGAAAATTAATCTCTGTTATATATTATAATTAATAAAAGAAAAATTATATCTACTTTTCTATTTAAAAAATTCAAGTTTATTATGAAAATAAAGTATTTTTTAAATTTTAATTGTAGTTATATATAGTACACTTGATATAGATAAATTCTGATTAATAATTTTTATTGCAAAAATTGTGTGAAAGTATTTTTTTATTTCATTATGTGAGAGTATTTTTAAATACATAGTTTCATCAGAATTTTAGTACTGTGTAGGTTTAATTTTAAGATTAGTAAAATGATGTAACTCTGTTATTAATTAATTAATTGTCATAATCATTTAAAAGCACAAGGAGGTTCATAAGAAATTTATAGTATTTAGTAAGATTTATCAATTTAATTTTCAAAATTAATTTCTGAATGAAATAAAGTATTTAATTGTAGTAGCACTGTGAGCACCTTGAAAACGCAGTTGTAACTAGAACTGTAGATTTTCATGCAAATTAATATTTCTGAGAATGTAAAAGCGAAATCTCGGTAGAAAATTATATTAAAAACCACACAAAATGTTACAGAAAACTAGAATGCTTTGGATATTTCATACATTTTGTCATATTTTTCACATATGCATTCTATGCAATTATGCACTTTAAAATTTCTTATAAATCCATAATCCATAATCATAACACAATTAATCACATCTGTCGACTTGATTTTATTAACAAAACTTCGTTTAATAAATTTATTTCAACTTATATTCTTGATATGTACAGAAAAAAAAAAAAAAAAAAAAAAAAAAAAAAATGAAAGAAATTACAATTCTCTTCGTGTTAAAAAAAAAAAGGAATTGCAATATTTTCATTAAAAAAAAAAAAAAATACATAAAATACAATAGAAAAAAAATTTACAAAATGATATAAAAATTACTTGAATCGTTTAAATTCTCTGTATTGCAATAAAGGACTGCGTCCACGAGTTTCAATCATCTTCACTAATGGTACAAATTTCATCTTGCCAAGCAATTTGATTGACAAAATTTCTCCAGACGGTTTAAACGTCTTAAACATCGACTGTAAGATCCTGACCACGATTGGCTGGTTTTTACAGACACTCTATTGACAGTGAAAAGAAACGGTCGCGACCACTCGAGACTGACAAACTCAATTTCCTGCATTCAAAGTGTCGGGAGCTGCACACTGTCATCGAGTAAGTTGAAGTGCTCTTGTACGCGATGTTATGTTAATGTATCAACGTTTATTAAAAGTTTATTAAAAGTTTAATTATTATAATTTTAAAATGTATATTAAATTTGTTATAATTATTTTAAAGTTTAATCATTATTATTCTAAAAGTTTATCAAACGTTTAATAAACTTTATATCGATATCGATGTCACGTATTTCTTGTGATAAAAATTTTAAAAACACGCACAAGCATTCTAATCATAACGTTGGTCGAAACTAGAGGAGGTAAAATCACGATGAGAAATTGAACACTTATACGTCAGAGTAGAATTTGTATGAATCTTATACGCAATTGAATTAGAAGTTTGAATTAATTATTACTAATAAAAGAATCTACAAATTTAACTACTTGTCTTTTCATTACAGGTATTAATTTCTCAGCATTGTGCCAATTTGACACTAAGAGACAAATTAAGTTCGAAAAATAAGGAATGAATGAAGGTTAAATAGAAATAGAAAATTGCAAAATTGAGTATATTATTATAATTTTCAAAAGTCAACAAATCTTTTATATAAGCACAACAAGTTAATAACGAGTTCAAACCTTCCAGCAAACCATCCACAACTCGATCTCATCATTCTCATGCATTATTTCCCGGCCTAATCTATAACACATCTCTGAATCAAACAACATCCGCGTTTCATCGCGACAAAGTTCGAAATTTTACCTCTATTTCACTTAATTAACCCCTTGCCTTACGATTTATTTTCAAAGAAACGTGCGTGTACACACAGTTTAATTTAGCGCAACTCTGTGTAAGGTGTTATCACAAGATAATATTAAAATATTTCAGGTTTTATTCAATATATTTGTATAAATGTGGACACTATTTCATTTGTGGTAGAACAAAATTTATAAAGTAATGATAATAATAAATAAAAATTGAAAAATATCCTCTTTAACTAATGAAATTAAGGAAACAAGAAAAACAAATTTCTTGATATAATGGAAATTATAACAGAATTAACAAAATATTTAATTTTCTTTTTAATATTACTTAGTTTTTACTTACTTTTTAATATTACTTATAATAATTGTCTGTAATTAAAATAGTAATAATAATAATAATGATAATAATATTATTTCTTATAATAATTGTCTGTAGTTAAGGGGGTATTCTGGTAATCAGGCTTAAAAAAATTAATTTTTGTTTCACATTTTCTCAAAGTATATGCTTTCGAAAATATCTATGTAAAAGGATTTGTCTGAATTCGTAAAATTAGCAAAGTTATAGATGTTTAAAGAAAACGGTGTATGCTCGCAACGTAAGTATAAATATTTTTGTACAACGCGTAACAAAAACTTCAAAATCTGTTTTTCTCAAAAAATATTTTATTTTACAATATTACTATATATGTTTATATTGTTATTATTTTATGATATTCTATTTTTTGTACTGCTCGACTGATTATAAGTATGAATATTTTTGTACAACGGGTAACAGAAACTTCAAATGTATTTTTCTCAAAAAATATTTTATTTTATAATATTACTATTTATTTTTATATTGTTATTATTTTATAATATTCTATTTTTTGTACAGCTCGATTGATTGATTGTAAGTATGAATATTTTTGTACTACGGGTAACAGAAACTTCAAACATGTTTTTCTCAAATTCATATTTTTTAAACTGGCTGACGGAATATCTGACGTTTTAGTTGATCGATTAACTCGAAATTTGGAGTAGATCTTCACCGGATGTATCTTTATCGCATGAATCACGGATTTCAAAATCTGATGTTTTTTCTATTTTTTTTTTTACCATCCAAAAGACAAAAAGCACAAGGAAAATCGATATTTAAACTTCAAAATGCTGCCATTTTTTTAATTTTAGAAATTTCGCTGTTTCCGTGGTTCATACGATAGATATATTTATATTTATATACTAATTAAGATGCATTTTAGTTGTTTAGTTTCAAATAACAAGGTGCACCGGAATCACGTCAGCCATTCGAACCCGTTTTGAAAAACATTCTTCACCTAAGGCTATATAATTTCCACAACTTACATTAATTTCGTAAAAAACAAAATTGTAAATAATCTTCAAGTATGAATAAATCCGTGTGCGAAAACTGCATACCAAAATGTATCGTGGCTTCCTTAGAAAAAAATCCCCAAAAAGTCGATTTTTACAAGCCTTACCAGGGATTACCAGAATACCCCCTCAAGTTCTTAAATCATCGCGGAGAACTTTTATCAGCGGCGAGTGGACGATCATCGATATTGTCATAGTTCAGCTGCCGCGTTTACGATTATTTATGTATATACGCCGCGCCGCGGTGTTGATTTACATAGCCCGATCGAGAGATAGAGGTGCGTCATCGCTGTGCCGCGAAAAATCGATTATAGTGGCCGTGAAAGCCGTATAAGTGGCGTCCCGCGGCGAATATCGGCCCGAAAATGAAAAGCTGTCCGCGGAGCATAATTAATGCTGGCCAGTCGGCGAACCGTTCGCGTTCGTTCGATTAATCAGCCTCGCTCTCCGTAAGATTAACGAGGAGCAATATTAATGGTCGCGATTGTTATTAACCCCTTCGAGAAGTTTTTGTCCCAAAATTGCAACATTTTCTCAGTCTTAAGCATAATTAAATGTAACCCAGGCAAAACAAATGATAAGTTTATTACTTCTTAATCATTTCTATCCAGTGATATCATACCGACCGTGAGTTCAAAAGAAAAAGAAAGCGACGAATTATTGTATACGATTCGGCCACTCGTTATGGTCCGCAAATCAGTTGCCAGCGCAAGTAGTTAATCTCTTATTGACGTTCCACGCAAGTCGAGAATTTTTTTGTCCCAAAATGCAATATTTTCTCAGTTTTAAGTATATTTAAATATAACCCGGACAAAACAGACAATAAATTTATTACTTCTCAATAATCTCTATCCAGCGATATCCTATCGATCGAGTTCAAAAAGAAAGCGACGAATTATTGTATACGGTTTGGTCACTCGTTATGGTCCGCAAATCAGTTGCCAGCGCAAGTGGTTAACCTCTTACACTGGAATGTGCCACGCACGTCGAGAAGTTTTTGTCTCAAAACTGCAACATTTTCTCAGTCAATTAAGTTAATTATATTTAAATGTAATTTAATTATTACAGTTAATTATATTTAAATGTAACCCAGGCAAAACAAATGATAAATTCTTAATCATTTCTATCCAGTGATATATCATACCGACCGTGAGTTCAAAAGAAAAAGAAAGCGACGAATTATTGTATACGGTTCGGTCACTCGTTATGGTCCGCGCAACCAGTTGCCAGCGCAAGGGGTTAATTGCACCTGAGGCTGCTATTGCTCCCCTAAGAGAATATCGCCTACTTTATATATACAGGGTGTTTCGTAATTTGTGGGACCCACTTCGGGAGCTGATTGTACGCCTAAAACTAATGAAAAAAAGTCATACAAATATATGTGCTATCTGTCTTCGTTTATGAGATATAATGAATTTTATAAACAGAGCAAACTCTCTTTCCATAGACCGCAATAGTGATGAAGCTAGTTTTACCAGGGATGGTATATTCAATTTTCATAATAATCATAATTGGGATGAAGAAAACCCACGTGTTATTGTGCATTCAAGACATCAACACCAGTTTAGTTTAAACGTATGGGCAGGAATGATTGATAAATTTTTAATTGGACCTTTTTTTCTTGATGGGAAACTAACANGGCACAAAGTACGTTGATTTTTTGAGCACGCGTTTACACGAAATATTAGAGGAAGTTCCAGTCGATATTAGACTTCGTATGTGGTTTATGCATGATGGAGCTCCGCTGCATTTTAGCCGAGTGGCTAGGCAATTTTTGAATCAACACTTTGCAAATGAATGGATTGATCGTGGAGGTCCTATCGCATGGCCTGCTCGTTCTCCGGATTTGAATCCATTAGATTTTCATTTGTGGGGACATTTAAAATCTATTGTGTACGCAACATCGATTGAAAATGCTGAAATACTACGAAATAGAATGGAGCAAAGCTTCCGACAAATTCGAGAAACACCAGGAATGATACAGAGAGTAACCAGATGAATGACAAGACGCGTGCAGGCTTGTCTTCGAATGCAAAACGGTCATTTTCGAGCTTTTCTTTTGTAAAAAGTAATTAAAACAGAAAATTCATTATATCTCACAAACGAAGACAGGTAGGACATATGTTTATATGACTTTTTTTCATTATTTTTAGGCGTACAATCAGCTCCCGAAGTGGGTCCCACAAGTTACGAAACACGCTGTATATGTTTGTAAGTTGTAATAAATGATACAAGAGATGCAAAAATAACTAAAATACATAATTTAAGATAGAATTCTGTTTAGATTCCATTTTTTAATTTATGTTCATAAAAAGTTTAAAATGCATAAAACTTTATTCCATCAGTTTATTCTATATTATTACATCATCTTGCTAATATTTAAAAACTTCCAATATATCTCGTTCAAATGATATATTTTGAAGGATTTATTTCTTATAATATAATGCACGCTTATTATTTACTGGACTCGTCCAATATCATTAATAAAAGAACTTGGACAAAAGAATACAGATATATGTAAAGGAAAAATGAAATGAACATCTTAAAACAGATTTCACATACTGTGTTAAAGAATTAACTTATGATTAATTGGCTTCACAGTAAAAATACACATTCGTTCTAACAGAAATTAATTAATAAAACTGAGAAAAAGATTAATCAAGAAGTATTAAAAGCAAAATTTAAAATTAAGATATTATTAAGATGTATCTGAATTAACAAAAAATAAAACGGAGCATTGTGAGTTCAATTTATTTCACGAATCCTGTCAACAAGTAAATTTATTATCGAAGGGTAAAGATCAAGCCACCCACAGAAGCTATTAAATCTGTTAAATGATAAATAAATCTTCATGTCATGTGCTTGCCATTAATTCGTACAATGCCTCCAGCCAACGCAATATAATTGTCACACGTGAAATACGAGCGTAGATTAGCGGAAACGTGCCTTTATTTATATATAATTTGCAATCCACCTGCGCGATTTTCCACGATGAATTAAAACTGCTACCAACCCTTTCTCTTCACGGTGGACGAAAGATCGCATGAATGCCAGAGCGCAGTTTAGATACCGTCACGCAGGCGTATCCACGCCCAATAAACTCGAAAGAGGACGACGGCCACACATAAATTACATTTGCAACGGGCTGACAATGAAAGTAATGACAACTATAAAATATAGGACAAACTGCACTATTTATAGTGACTGACTATCTATCTATCTTTGAGTTTTCTATCTGTCAGCTGTATCTATCATTACGTCGGACTCGTATCAATTATTTTCCATTGCCGAGGTGTCGTTCTTTTTAAAAGACGAAACTTTGCGTACATCTGTCTCAAAAGTAATTGAAAATTGGAAAATAAATTTTTTTTAATAATTTTCATTAATATTTCGAGAATATACTCTTCGTTTGCGAATAAATTCTATGAGATTTTGGTTCTGTGACATTAGGAACTGAATTGTAGTATTTAAAATGATTTTAATGCGCATTTTGTAACGTGTATCCACTTTTAATACTTTTTCTCTGCAAAAAAAAAAAAAAAAAAAAAAAAAAAAAAAGAAAAAGAAAGAAATTAAAATGTTGCACCGTTTCTCATATTCGCCAGATCATTTCTTATTTCCAAGGATCAAGATAGCCATGAAAAGAAAATGTTTTGGTACATATCAAACACATTTTGAATATTTTAAATATTTTCCTATTCTGCGTAATTCTGCACTTTAAAATTTCCTGTAAATTTATAAAAATCAGCAGTCTAATGATAAAAGTAAAAAACATGTCATATACAAAACAAGTTATTGCGAAGAGAACAGTATAAATTTCTATATTAATTAAAATACGAAAACAAAAATTTGTGAATGTCATTAAATTACGTTTAAAAATAGTTTTATTAAATTTTATGTACAGGAAATATTTTAGTATTGTATTTTAAAGAAGTATATGTTTCTATTGTATTCTCAGTATTTCTAATTGTAAAAAAGAAATATACATAGATTCGAAAACTATCCCTTTCCAAGGTACAAGCACTCTCCTCATTTAAAGCCTTTGAATCTTTATTTATGAAGACATCTTAACAGTCTAATTTATGATTACACTATTGATAAATTGGAAATACTTATATAGTAAATTATTATACTACATATTTATATTATATTAAATGTTACTGATAGAGTGGAAATACTTAAAAATTGAATTATTGCCTCATATAAAAAGATTTGTAATACACCAGAAATTTTTGAACGTCTTTGATAATGTATGAAACAATATCTGTTTACAGTGAAACAAACGGGAAGTATTTGAAACATTCTTAAATACTCCATCGTAACTGAAAATATGTTACTGTAAAATCTCGAATACTGAAAAATGTTGGCCTTCTCTGCAAATCTTAAAATTTATCAATAACACATGGTAAAAATTACAATTTCATCATGATAATGTTTCAGGACAATGTTTTGATTTATACTGGTCTAACGATAAATCAAAATTTGCCGCTGGTACGTATCTGGTAAGAATAATTTCTGATAGTAAAACAAAATTACATACAATTATTAGCATTTATTAAGAAACATAGTTACGTTGACGATAATTACAAATTCTGTAATAAAACTTCTGACATTTATTTAGTAAATATTAACCTATATTATCAATTAATTTCAATGAGGGAGGCCACTGAAAAACTAAACAGTTTGAAAAAGTCATAACTTGTGCATTTTCAATCTTTTTTATTTTCTTTTTTTTTTGTAGGTTATAGAAAAAAAACTGATGAATACTGAAAAAACCCATAATAAAATAATAAAATAATATAAAAATAATAAAAAATTTAAAAAAACATGTGTTTGTAAAAGTTACTTTTGTTTTATATCATTCGGTCTTTCAGTGACCACCCTATATTATGATTTTATATCGACATTGATTAGTAAATCTTAGACTTTGAAGAAGCTCACGTTTTCCGGCATTCAGTATTTTTCACAGTAACATCTACACCTTGAAAAGGAAGAGTTTCCGGATTTATGTTTACGTAACTACGTTCCTTCCTTGGGAACAGTAGAACAACCAATGTCTGATCGCGTATTTCCTCGACACTCGGTATATTCTACAATGATGAAATTCTTCACGCGAAAAGTGTTCAAACATCGATCCAAATTCTTCGAAATACTTCAAATTCCTCGATCGGCTGATAGCAGAATATTATAGACAAAAACTGGTCGTACGATGCAACTTAGGAATAAAAAAAGAAAAAAAGATTAGAAAACAAAAGTAAATCCGCGGTAATTGCATTCCACAGATAATCGAATACGTGCACCGTGTGACAATCACCGTGTACTTTTTACAGGTTCTTGCGCGCGCGCGTGTGTGAGATTTTGTAATCAGGCGCGATATGAGAAATGAGGACCTGTTTTTTCTCCGCGTCAAGTGTTTCTCAAGCTGATAAATCGGACACTGCTGTGAAATTTTCTATGGGAAAATCGACTTGAACAGTGACAAGCGTAATGGCCTCTATGAGAGTTTTTAACAAGTCTCGATTTTCACACCTTTGATTATATAGAAATTATTTGGTAGTGATATTGTTGATAATTAAAAGGTACAACAATAATTATAAAAACAATATGGTTATATTGTTATTTGCATTAAAAAATTGCCAAAGTTTTTTTTTACAAATATTGTGGTTTATATTATTATTTCATGTGCAAATATTTCAGTTTTAAAAAAATCATATGATTTTTATATATTAATATTTGAAATTATTAATATCACTATTTATTATGTTACATTAATTTTTAATGCAGTTAATATGCTTGTTAACGAAATTCGTTATTAACATTAAAACTAGAATCAGAATGGTTAAAATGACCAATTTGTAGCTTGTTGTAAAAATTTTATAAATTCACAATAGTGAATTTTTCGCAATCTGAATAATTTTATTTGATTACAAAATATATAAACAAAAGATTATGTTCTTTGTAACATAAATTTTTCTTTACTATTCAATACTTTTGCAACACGGACGTCATGCAACTTTGTTGGATGACCAACCTGGACAATATTGAATCTATGCAAATACTGACAATGAGTTAGCAACAGTCTACATAAAAGTGGACTGTGAATAGTTAGTCATAAGGGCAAGATCCAATAGTTGGTCATCTATGCTCCTTCCCCTTCCACTTGACGATAATAACCAAATATATATAAGGACATGCTTTAGAGACATTCGATAGCATAAAACATTTTAAATCATTATAGAGACATTCTATATCATTAAAAGCATTAAACATTCTAAATCATTCCACATCATATTTAAGAGCATTAGACATTCTAAATCATTGTAAATCATTCTATATCATTAAGAGCATAAAACATTCTAAATCATTATGGAGACAATCTATATCATTAAGAGTATAAAACATTCTAAATCATTATAGAGACATTTTATATCATTAAAAGCATCAAACATTCTACATCATATTCTACATCATATTCAAGAGCATTAAACATTGTAAATCATTCTATACCATTCTATTTCATACACGACTACGACTGCAAGGGAATAAACTCTTCTAAATTATAAGCATGTTGACTCCATTACACGGAATCCAACAACTTCTTTTGTTTATTTATGTTAATATAATAAACATTTATTACTTTCTTTTATTATTTTAATAGATATTTTTACTTATCTATGTTCATATAAATTTTAATATAAATTTATGTTGATACTAATAAATAAAAATGTCTATTAAAATAATAAAAACGTATGCTTTCTATAAACTTATATCATAAGATTAATATAATGAGAGTTTTAATAGTCTTTCCTTACATAAAAGGCCCACTGTCTTCTCAGATATTGCAAAACAAGCTTGTAAATAGCCAAATTCTTACCTGAAACACACAATCGATACAAGTTTTATACTTTAGTTATACATTAATTCTATTATTATATTAATATTATAATTGTTCATTAAGCTTATATACAGTATTAAGAAAATTATCTATGCTTTTTATATAATAATTTTATATACAATAGTTATCACTAAATATGATAAAAAATAGGATACCTCTTTTTTTTAATATTTATCTAATAAATAAAATTTTTCAAAATATAAAAACAACAATGTTTTTACTACCACAAATATAATTAATTCTGTTCTCTATCTTATGAATCACTTGCCGATGATCACCAAAAAAAAACTAATAGCGAGCAAATCCTTCAAAGAACTAATACTAAACAAATTTCATACAACAATACGTAATAGTGTTTGTTTACATTCTCAAGATCACTTCTTTTGTCGTTCTAATCTGGAATCTCGCTCAACAGCGAGTTTCACGATTAAATTAAAAAATTTTGAAGTCCAAGGTCATATCGTAAACATATCTGAATACATTTTTTGATGAGCTATATATATAATGGAATAAAAAAAATACACGTTTCCTACATAAAAAAAAAGTAATGACCTTGAAAAAAACAATAAAAAATGATATTTTTAAAAAAATAGTTCTTCCCTTCGATTTGTCTCTTCAATCAATTTAAATTACATCGTAGTATAGAGAACTAATAGAGAACGTAGTATTACTAATAGAAAAGATATTCAGGTGGTTTAATGAAACATTCTGTATTCCACCTGAACAGCAGTAACATGATCGTATATGTCCCGACCAATTATTAATCATTCTGTCGCGTTACTTTCTTCGACAACTGTTTCAATTCAATTCGTGATACGTTAATATTTCAGTTTCTACGGCAGATTGATCAGGGCATACAGATCTCGATTCGGTTTATCATTTCACTTTGATTACACAACGCAAACCGGACCTCACACGTTGTTCGATATTGCACGCGATATTGCACATTATTCATACTTTAAATCTTTATCATTATCACAAAAAAAAAAAAAAAAATTTCAACAAGTTTCAAAGGATCGCTGTAACCATGAAACATTCATTTTAAAGATAATGATGGATGTAGTTGTGAACAAAATTTTTTTCACATATTTACATAAGGATGTTTGAAAATTTTTGCAAAATTTTCGAGAGAAAGTATCATTATCTGTACCTTTAAAATATCTTTGGAAAAAACGAATTAAGTATTATGAAAGCAGAACCTAGGTAGATTATTATATGGTTTTTTTAGATTATTATGGTATTTTTTCTTATAATTATATGTAATTATAATTTAAACTGTCGACGAGTTTTTATCAAGTGTGAAAACATTATACTAAACGAAAATATTTTAACCTATTTTAATTTCGTAAAAAAAAATCGTAGGACGATCTAATGGAGGTCATTTTAAAAACGTGATTTTTACAATATTGAGTTCTTTTTTTTCCAAAAATGTTTTCACTATTATCCATTTTGAAGGAGGATAAGTAAAGGCTTCTTTTTTAAATAATTTGCAAAGTCAAATGTTTTTATATAGAAGCTAAAAAAATTTTTTGATAACTAAATCTATCGTGATTTTGAAGACTGAAGTCTGCCTTTTGCAACCATGTCTTAAAAGTTATTGTGCGATCATTTTTATAAGAATTTAAAATATCGACAATTTTTCATCGAGTGGCGCTACTGTAGATTTTTAAAGATCGGGAAACAAATAAGGTCGAAAATTAATTTTCGAAATTTTTTTTTATAATTTTATCCCAAAAATTCATGTTAAAATTTTTATTCTAGTTGCTTCTACATTAGAACTAAGAATTCAAAATGTTCAAGATTTACAAATTACTTATTGTTAGAAGTTCAATTGAAATTTTGTTTTAAAATACTTTTAATATTTTAAGAACACATATCTAAGTTTAAATAAAAATTATTTTATAAGAAACAATATTTTTTGCAAAGTATTTCAGCGACGTTTATAAATAATTTTTAATTAATACATATGTCTTAATATATTAATACAATAATTGAATATTTTTTAATTTAAGTATGCTAGTTTGAATTATAAAAGATTTATTTATTTAAAATCATACTTAATCTGAAGACGCAACCTCGCAGCATCATTTAAAAAAATAGAATAGTTTATTTAATCGATTCAAACTTTTATCAAACCTCTATCTAAATAATATAGTACCTTATGAGTTAAAATGATCTAGACATTGTGTCGATGCTAAAATTTTAAAGCTAAAATCATAAGCTAAAATTTAAAAAAAAAAGAGACAAAAAAAATACATATACGTTTGATTTTCTAAATATATCTTACAGTATGAGTCACAAAACCCAACCATATTGAACAATATTTAAAAAATACGATGACATCGAAGTTTTTATTTTGAAAGTTTTTAAATATATGCGTATATTATTATTTAGTATCTGTTCTAATTAACTAAAGATAATAAGATAATTAACAACGATTAACAAAGTATACTTGTGTTTGTATATAAGAATATTATTCTTATTTAGGGAATTTTATTTGTTAAACAATATTTTATATTTTGTCTTTACAATATTCACAATATTTTATATTAAACAATATTTTTTTTATTTAGTAAACGATATTGATAGCTATTACTTATATCATAAGTTATATCTCTTTATCATAGTATTCAACTATAAAATACAAATAGTTTTTTTAAAATACAAATTTTGCAAGAAAAAAAATTCAAACCAGGCATTCCGTAAGAAAATTATATTAAAAAAAATAATTTATACTATAATAATAATTTTCAAAATTATATTTTAAAAAATAATTAGTTTACAATACTTATTAATAGCAGCAATTATTGTCTTTTCATTAGTATTTAATTAATTTCAATCAATATTTCGTTAACATCATTATTATTTTTATTATTTTATTAATTTATTATTGATTTTTCTAATATTTTCTAATGTTACTGTGATTTTTCCAATTCAACGACTTCTGAGTTCCGGGAAGAATCAATCATTATTGATACTTTCATATAAGCGCTGGATAAATGATTGAACGATGCAGAAATGACTGTGCATCCATCGTATTATCGTGATTGAATTTGTTCGGATTTAATAAATCGATTAGGTAAAAGATGAATTGATGCGAGTTCATTTGTACTTCGAGTCTTGTTCTCGTGTTCATTTGCACGTATGACTTTAGTTTCAATTTGTAGACGCGAAAATAAAAAGTTGTATATAATAGTTACATAATTTAATACACAGACCTAAAGCCCGATTCACACTAGTGGTCAAAGATACGATCAGATCACGATCAGATAGGTTAATCTAGGTTCAACAATAAAAAAAAACAAGTCACAATCTCTTTCATTTTTACTTGTTCATTTCAGAAAGGGACAATATCGTTTTTAATAAATATAGTTTAATAAATTTTAATAAATATATTTTAATAAATGTTAATAAATTTTAACAAATATATTTTAATAAATTTTAACAAATATGTTTTAATAAATTTTAACAAATATGTTTTAATAAATTTTAACAAATATATTTTAATAAATTTTAACAAATATATTTCATTAAATTTTAATAATTTAACAAATATATTTCAATATATTTTAATAAATTTTAATAAATTTTGAAACATATTTTAATAAAAATTAATCTTGAATAAGAAAGACATTGCAAAAAGAGCAAAATGAAAACGATTCTAGGCACATCTGATGTTGCAGAATTACTAGAAAGAATGAGTTTGAAGTTTCTTCCCTATGTTAACTTGCAATTTCATTTCGTGAGACGAATCACAATATTTTTTCTGACTGAAACTGCACAATTCATTGTAATTTTGTACAAGTTCTACCAAATGTTCGTCATTCATGTTTCTTTCCCAACTATTCACCGTTTTCAGTTGATCAAGTCAAATCCTATTAGGAAAGCAATATTCATTGTCAGCAAACTAACTGCGTTACTGCATGGTTAATAAATTTTTATAGTGCCTAATTTAACGTGATATAACGTGTACCTTTGACCGCTAGAATGCGAGTCAGTATGTTTACGCAGTATAAACACAAGTTGTAAAGTTGTTATAGTTATTGAAAAGATAATACAATAATTCCTTTTAAAATAGTAATATAACATTTGTTTTATAGAAATGTTTGACAATTTACGAATGGCTCAGGACATTGATGTCAGAATTAGAATAACTGATTGAATAAGAATAAGAAATACTTTTAATTATAAATACTTACAATATTAAAATTTTCTACATTACACTTTCATTACGCTTAAACGTTTTCATTACTAATAACATTGTTTGTAATTTTGTTGTTAGTAATTTTTCTTCACATATCATAATCATAAATATCTTTATAATTATATTATAATTTGTAATATTTTCATAAATATTTCTTTCTTAGATTAATACTAAAACTGTCTGAGTATTTAACTTGCCTCTTTCGACATTTTTCTCATAAACATGAATGATAGTATTATTATACTATCCGTTTGAATTGCACTACTGAAAATTGCATCATTACTTATAAACAACATTGCACATTTTGATTTTGAAAAAATACCACGTAAGTTACAACAACAATGTTAATTTAAATTTAATGAGTATAGATGTCCTCTGTATCGATTAATCGCATAATTTTGAAAAAAACAACACGTAAGTTACAACAACAATGTTAATTTAAACTTAACGAGTATAGATGTCCTCTGTATCGATTAATCGCATAATTTTGAAAAAAAAAAAACACTACGTAAGTTACAACAACAATGTTAATTTAAATTTAACACATACACATGTTCTCCGTATCGATTAATCGCATAATTTTGAAAAAAACACCACGTAAGTTGCAACAACAATGTTAATTTAAATTTAACACACACACGTGTTCCCTAATCGCCTAACGCGTTATTCTGTACAAGATAAAAAGAAAGTAGCCTTCTGATAATTCTTTTAAAGTTACATCTTCGTTAAGTGGCGTGTCGCGGTGTGACAGGATCGACCGGGGTGGAACATCCCTTTCATCGAGCCAGCACTTTAATCATGGGGTCCCGACAAAAGGATTCGATCCTCCGCCGTGAGTCGCCGTTTCTTTTCAACCGTCGCACACCTATCGCCCTGCTGACGTCCTTACTACAATGTACATATATTCAGCGTCGGAGGAGACACGCTGTAAATCGCCAGTTTAAGTCTCGTCGTCCTGTGGTTTTGCGACCAGTTTCCGGGTGGACCGCAGCCCGCCAGTATATACAATGCAACGTAATTGACCGTCAACGATGGATAAATATTTTCAATTAAGGCACTCCTCCGTGAGAGTGTGGTCACACGAGTGAAAATTCAAGCTTTCTACTTTCTTAATTTGCACCTCCGTTGAAAATTGGATGAAATTTTTAATCGAGAACAATGGAAGATATCGAGGATGAAAGATACGAAATTTTTCTCTGATACGTGACAATTTTTGTTGGATCGATTTCAATCCTGTTCTTGATTTTTCCCGATCTACATATCTGTACACGTATGTCCGCTTGCGCTGGCAACTGATTTGCGGACCATAACGAGTGACCAAACCGTATAACAATAATTCGTCGCTTTCTTTTCCTATTGAACTCGTCGATATGATATCACTGGATAGAAATTATTGAGAAGTAATGAATTTATTATCTGTTCTGTCCGGGTTATACTTAAATATACTTAAAACTCAGAAAATATTGCATTTTGCGACAAAAAATTCTCGACGTGCGTGGAACGTCAATAAGAAAATTAACCAATTGCGCTGGCAACTGATTTGCGGACCATAACGAGTGGCCAAACCGTATACAATAATTCGTCACTTTCTTTTTCTTTTGAACTCACGTCGGTATGACATCACTGGATAGAAATGATTGAGAAATAATGAATTTATTATCTGTTTTGTCCGGGTTATACTTAAATATACTTAAAACTCAGAAAATATTGCATTTTGCGACAAAAAATTCTCGACGTGTGTGGAACGTCAATAAGAAAATTAACCAATTGCGCTGGCAACTGATTTGCGGACCATAACGAGTGGCCAAACCGTATAACAATAATTCGTCGCTTTCTTTTCCTATTGAACTCGTCGATATGATATCACTGGATAGGAATTATTGAGAAATAATGAATTTATTATCTGTTTTGTCCGGGTTATACTTAAATATACTTAAAACTCAGAAAATATTGCATTTTGCGACAAAAAATTCTCGACGTGTGTGGAACGTCAATAAGAAAATTAACCAATTGCGCTGGCAACTGATTTGCGGACCATAACGAGTGGCCAAACCGTATAACAATAATTCGTCGCTTTCTTTTCCTATTGAACTCGTCGATATGATATCACTGGATAGGAATTATTGAGAAATAATGAATTTATTATCTGTTTTGTCCGGGTTATACTTAAATATACTTAAAACTCAGAAAATATTGCATTTTGCGACAAAAAATTCTCGACGTGCGTGGAACGTCAATAAGAAAATTAACCAATTGCGCTGGCAACTGATTTGCGGACCATAACGAGTGGCCAAACCGTATACAATAATTCGTCGCTTTCTTTTTCTTTTGAACTCACGTCGGTATATCACTGGATAGAAATTATTGAGAAGTAATGAATTTATTATCTGTTTCGCCTGGGTTATACTTAAATATACTTAAAACTGAGAAAATTGCAATTTGGTACTCATGCGATTATTTCTGTACTTGTTAGAAATACGAAAAAATATTTCAAATGAAAGTTACATGGAACGCACATTATGGTGATAGCTGTTTGAATGATAGCCTTGAATCAACATTTGAGCACTCTGTGAAGGTCACATTTAAATTTTTAATCGTAATCTTATATTTTTTATTCTTGTAGCTGATGTTCAGGTGTTTTCAAAACATTATAAAAATGCTATTTTTGTATAAATCATTATCGAGAAAGAGGGTATTAGATAATTTGGAATTGGAAGGAAGAAAAAAGATGTCAACAAGATAATGCATCCGCACATTACACTTCAATAGTACAGAATTGATTACATAAAAATTTTAAAAATAGGCTGGTTGAACGTGACGGTCTAGCATTATAGACTCCAAGATTATGCATAATTGCGATAATTGAGTATAGTAATATTTAGAGCGCGGATGTTCATGTATTTTTGGAAAATTTAACAGTTAAAAAAATTTGTATACATTGCATATAATACATAAAATTACAAGAAATATCTAAAGTACTGACTTATTATAAAGTACAGCTTGAATTAGTATTCATTAGATACTATTTAAATTTTAATACTAGAAATTTCTATTTAAATTCAACTGTTTAGTTCAATAAATATAAAATTACATTCGCAGTATTATTATTGACCAATATTTTGAGAAACACAGAATTTACATAGATAACAATTGAAATTAGTTTTGTGATTGCAGAATTCTGAAATATTCTATTTATTTATTTATTTGCAATCGTAATTCGAATATTTTGAAACATATATTGAAATAAATTGTTTAATTTTAATATGTATTGCTACAACGTCATTGAAAAATCACATTAAACGATTATATTAAATAAGAATTGCAATTTGACAACAAAATTGATGTATTTAAATCTATTGCGTTATTTGAATTGCGTTCTTCTTTTTCTATTACAAAATTCTTAAGTTTAGGAAAAATACAAAACCCTTTTTGATACATATAAATTTTCGTTTTGTGATTTTCTCAATGTGTATCTATTAAAAAAAAAAAGTTACATTAAATTACAACTGAATTATTGTTTACACGACGTAACGTAAATTTTAATATTTTCGTTTCTAAAAAATAATAAGGTATTGTTAACACTTTTTAAAATAGGTATAATTCTACCTAAAGAAAAATAGATATAATTCTATCTAAAAGAAAAATACTAAAATTTTTATGTCATTACGCAAGCTATAATTCAATTTCAATTTAATAAAATATTTTATAGCAGAAGGGAAAAACTATTGCGCATTCCTCAATTTAGAGAAAAACAAACGTTTCTCTCTTTGATGACTCTCCGTCAATTAACAGTCTTAATTGCATGCTTAACCAGAAGTTCGTATCACTCTTAATTACCTCATCGACGCCACCACGTTCGGTTTCCCTTTGGACCAATCAAGGAATTATCTCGACAGATAATATTTATGCAGCGCACGCAGTAAAAATTGTTAACCGGTATTATTATTTTTACAAAACGAGCCGAAGTTCACCAAGTCGAGCAGGTAATTAATTATGCAGCGGGCGCATTAATACATTTCAAGTGTCGACTGCAGCTTTTGCACGCAAATTTCTTGCGGAGTTGTGAGAAAAGCAATCGCAAAATGAACTGATGTAATAATAATGATGTAATAAATTATTGACGGGATTGATAACTAGTTAAATAATTTCACGATGCTTCGAAGATCTTCCATAATGATTCGATCGAAATGCAAAGCCATATATTTGGGAATATTATTAAAAAACTCGAAAAGTAGAAAATTATTTTTAGTGCCAAATGTCATAACAATTATTATCAAATTTGGAATAAATTGTTTAATTTGAAGTTATTATAAGAATTATTGTGATCAATAACGAATTAAATGGTTTAAAAATATTCAGTGATAATAATTTTTCTGGAGTAACAAGCATCACTTTTATAAAACTTAATTTCATTCTCACCTCGTTTTGGGTAGTTCGAATTTCGTTAACATTAGAACTATTAAAGTAGTCACATTATCAATTCGTAATCTCTCAAAAAAATTTTACAAATCTAAAGCAATATGTTTTTAGAAATTTGAATAACTTTTCGTAAAATATATAAAAGAACATATAAATGTTGTTTTATTCTTTGCACTTTAATTTCTCTGATATAAATTTTATATTTTAATCGATAATTCTAGTAATTAAAATTAATTTTAAATATTTCTGAATTCAATTTGCAAAAATTTAATAAATTTCAAATACACCATTTGACGACAAGTTTATAAAAATAACATAGTGTAGCATAACTTGATCAAAATAAAGTGGGAACTAAATATTTAATTCTTATTTTAATAGAGATTACAAATAATTAAAATATATTTCTGAAAAAACAATTAAACATTCCAGGTAAATGTTAATACACATGTGTCTCTCTTTTTGACAAAATCTGGACTAGAAACTTCGGACCGGTGAACGTATCGTCGCAAATTTATCTCAGGGACATAATTCACAGTAAAAATGTAGCTTATCCTATTTATGAACCATTTGTATGTCAAAGTACCGCATGAATTTTTCTCGTAGATAAAAATACATTTTAACTTGAAGTAATATATAGCCACCATATGAAAATGATATTTTCAAAAGTAGTATTTTGGTACAAAACTTGTTTTTTATCAGAATAACACGCAGGAGATATTGTAACTCTGCTATTTTTTTCACATTAATTTCTCATTTCTTTCAACTTTATTATTTTTTTGCTTAATATTTGTTACTTTATAAATAAAAACTGTTACTCAATAATTGCATAAATAATATTATATATAAATAATATATAAATAATATTATATATACTGGATAATATAAATAAAAATAATATAATAATAATATAAAAATATAGATATAAATAAAATTACATATAATAATAATATAAATGATGTAAATAAAAATAATAATATAAAAAACAATAATATAAAAATATAAATAATAAAATAATTACTAGACTGCGAAATTTTATGCATTTGTGGGAAATTTGAAAATATCAATATGCAGGGAATACGCACAATATAATACAAGTATATAAAATATCGAAAGTAGAATACAGATACTTATTACATAATTAACGGAATAGAATTTCAATTTTGCGAATTTCCATTTCTTTAATTGTGTTTATTAAAATTTAAAATTGCATAAAAATCGGCGATTCAGTAATTACGTAGATTAATAATAATTAGAAGCAACCAAAAAAACATAATGCAATTAAACTATATTGTTTAACATCGACATTAATTTTTTTTTTTATATTTGCGTTTCTTATTGCGTTTTTTTATTCTCGATTGTTGCAAATTTTCAATTTCTCTCTTTGAGTGATTTTTCTGATTTCTCGTTGAATTATGAGGACAAAGGACGACTTAGATTTCTTATCGGCACGAGGAAATTTATTATTTTATTTTTAGATATTTGTGATCGAGGACAACGACTCGCTCCAGTTTTATCCTGTAAATCCTAACGTCTACCGCGCTCCAACATTGTAACGTGAGCGCTTATTGTTGTCAATCTCGGTCACTGCTCTATGGGTTTGTTTTGTACACTGTTCTTAAGGAACGATCAGCTTTGCTTCTTCGATTTATTGTTAGTCTCATCCAGGTACCCAGGTTATGCTAGGGCAATCGAACGGCCCATACTTTAAAATGATTGGCTATCATCGACTATCCAATGTCTATAAAACAAGCTTGTAACGAGTGAGAAATAGATAGAGTGTGAGACAAAGTGAGACAGTGTGTGCAAAGCCAGACTGCGCAAAAGACACGTCAACGACACGAGTATAAAGAAAGAAATCTGCGTGTTCTTCCACACCGAGACAAGGACAAAAATCGTTTGACTTTCGATCAATCTACGACTCATCGTTCAATCCACAAAAACCCTCCTCCTCACGTACAGTTGAATCTTACGAATCTTACGAATCTTTATTCTCATTGGGGGCAGAAACTGCAACGATACACTCAACGACGTGTAATCGAATGCTAGACATTCAAACCGGATCTATATCGTTGACTCGAGATCGGTGAGTCGAGATTCGTTCGTTCTTTGATTTGAGCACAAAAATGACAGCCCCGACTGAAGAAAATCTCCAAAAGCTGGTACAGGAACGCAAAGAAATCGTTGGGAAATTGTTGAGTTTCAATATCTTTTGGGACAAATACAAGAAGAACAATGCAATCGGCTCACTTCAGAAGCGATTCGACGAGAGTGTTCCGTTAATAGATGCATTCGAGAAAGTACAATTTCGCATAATGAACTTGGTCGACGGAACAGTTTACAAAACTGTCTGCGACCACATGACTGAAATGAGTTTCGAACATACGTATTATAATTTGATAGGTTTCGTTAGACGCTATCTGAAACGCATACGTCTTCTTGAATTGTTGAAGCAACGTGGTCGCATTTGCCTGGCTTTGGAAAGATTCAAAGTGATAGCCAAAAACTACAAAAAAGAAATCGAAATCCACGCTCTTCGGGAGCGAGTCGACAGGAGTGTTCGGTTGTTAGACGAATTGAAAGAGGTCCAATCAAGTATAATGAATATAGTTGTGGGAACACCGGAGGAAGCTACCTATGGTCAATCACATAACGACAGTAATATACGTAGAGTGATAGACGCCGTCAGATGCTACGTCGAGGAGAGAGAGAATTCTTTGTTCCTATCACTATCTTCTAAAAAGGGAGGAATGAAGCTCTGAAGAATGAAGAATGAAGCTGTTTTGGAGATAAACTAGAATTATTGGTAGATCAAAATATCCAGCAATCCATGATAAATGGCTGCTCCTGTGCAAACACAGTTCGTTACGTTGCTACTTGGCAATTACAATTGCGCAAATTACACGATACCTGTGAATTAATTGACCATTCTGCTAACGCGGGAAATACAGAAGAGACGGGACAAGTTCAAACGCAACGGCTTCTTCATGATTCGAAATCTGCGCTTGGTAAATGTGTGTCAAACGACATCGTTCGTTCAATATAATATAAACAAGATGATTATCGATCGCTTCGAATTTAAAAGAAAATCACACCTCGTGAATACCAGAGCCATTCATTCAGTTACATCATACAAATAGTCGCTGTCCTATTTGCCCTATTTATATGAACATCATTCGGATTTTGGATATAATGTAATATTTAACTTGGACAATGTAATTGCGTTATTGGAACTGTAAGAACACATACAAATTATATATAACGGACATTACGCGCAATGTACAATTACGATATAGATATTTGTTTATGGTTTCTTATGGCATTGTGTTAAACGTGTCAAGTATGGTAGTTTAATTAATAACAGTGTTTCACCAACACTATTGTTGATTAAATTTGGTAAGATATATTTGTAAAAATATAAAAACGATATTTTTTATCAATTATTGATATTACCATTAATAAATTATTAATTATTAATTGGTAATGAAATTATTAATGATATTAATGGTAATATCATACTATTGAATTACCATTAATACATTTTTTTAATTTATTAATTTTATATTTTTATAAATGTTCAATATCAGTAATAATCAAGCTTGTTAAATATAAAACTACTCGGGACACTCTGTACATTTGCATAAGATTGATAAAGAGAAAAACACATTCCACGATTCAATTTTTGTTACATAATTCAATTAAATATTACAGTATTCAATAATATATATGTATATTAAAGTATGATCCTTTAAATATAATTAAAATATAATTCTACAAGCTACAACTCTAATATAAACTAGTGCAGTACATTATATTATTTTTAAAATGCATATACTTAAATATGATGTTGATATCTGTCGCAAAAAGAAATTTTTGCGTAAATCCTGTTTTAGTTTGCGACTATAATTGTACGATTATATCATTTTTGTAATATCGTATATACAAAACTTTATCCGAAAGTTTCAGAATATTCGAAACACTGTGTTTTGAAATTATATTTTAGTTATATGTTCATTTTAATATCATATTTTAATTAGATTATTATATACATATTTATATTATTTTGTGTTATTTTACCTTTGTATTACAAATGACAAAATATATAAAACGCAACTCTTAAGTTATTAAAACGCTGCGAGAACCAAAATCCCAAATTTCATTTCAACTTAACATCGAGTCCGAAAAAAACTGCTAAATAAAGCGATTAAAACGACGTTACGCAACACAACTTATTAAAGTTCCTGAGAACGTGAGGAGAGCAAAGAAAAAGTTCGCGTATCACTTAAAAACTTATTGAACAACTTAACTGTGATTGTGCTACAGTTTTCTGATTTTATTTATCTCACGGCAAGCCACGAGTTACGTAAAAAATCCGTTTCACGATGATTATTAGTCCCGTTCGAATGTTTCTGCAGGATAGAATAAATAACAGTACGTATGAGTATCGGTCAGGAATGCAAAATGATCGCCGCTCATCGAACTCTGCATCACTTTTGCGTGAAAGTACACGCTGAAACCAGATTTACAAGTTCCCGACCACTTTGCATCAATCGTAAAAGATTCCCAAGATGAATTTTTCATTCTTGTCAGGAATCGGGTATAAAATGATAGCAAGCTAGAAATACCTTTCGCCGTGTCAGGCTCATTCACGCATTTATTTGAATTTTGTGTGTATTCAAATCGTTACTGATCTCGATAAAACGTTCAGCTTTTGAGAAAATAGGTTTTATTTTACTTTAAGATGTTTTTGTGGAGAACGATAGGACGAGTTTATTAAAAAAAAAGAAAAAGAAAAAAACAAAAAGAAAGAAAAGAAAAATTCAATATATATATATATAAGATATGCAAAATCATTATATTTGTAAAAAAAAAAAATAAAAGTTAAAAAATATAGAACAAAATTTTCTGTCACATTTTTTCTGTCGATCAGACATTTTTATCAAAAAAAGTTTCAAACATTTGACGTAAGAAATAAGTGTATGATATAATAGAGATATTTTCTATTTTTTAATATTTAAAAAAATGAAATTCGAATAGAAATTCGTTTCATCTACCAAATATCACATTAAGAGCTCTACTTTGAATGTTTTATGTATTAGAAAAGATTGGGAATCTCAAATTTCCCAAATGTTTAAATGTCCTCTACAAAAATGTATAAACATTCATCATTTATTAACAAGCAATCGATAACTTTTTTAGATTTTTTTACTTTTAGATTTTTGTACTTTTTTAGAACTTTAACCAGTAGAAATGTTCGACGACATACATAAGGAATAAGAAAAATATATTTGTTTAAAGATTTAATATTCTAATAATTTCGAAATATCAATAATATTCTATGACAAATTCTATTAAAATAATAACAAATCTAAATCAGTTTCTCTATGCGCAACACAGATACGAAATTTTTTTTGTTTTGTTTATTTTTATTTTAGTTCACATCTACCAATCTAGAAAGTATTCGCACATTCAATGAAAAATTGTTTTTGTTCTTAGCTATTATAACTTCATAAATATAAATCGTACAACAATTCTCGTTTTGAACTGTAAATCCTTGTTTTTCTTTTTCAAAAAATATAAAAATATTTCTACATCATGTAGCAAGTGAAAAAGGATACTTTTGTCCTCGAGAATTGTAAAAATTCAACTGTTCCTGAAAACAACAACAAAAATTTTCATGATTAAATCTACCATGATCTTGAACCATGCCACTTTATTAAACTTTGAACAGTATGGTTAAATAATAAAATGTTGGGATTCCTTGAGTTTCTGTCGTTTCTGACTCTAATGTTCAAGGTACAATAGAAGCGAAAAAAAAATTGTACAGTTTCAAAATCTAGTCATGAAAACAAGGTTTTCACTGATTTTAATCTCTACGAAGCGTTTTATATTTCTACAATTGTCGTCAAAAAAGGTAAAAAACATCTTTGAAAGAAAGAACGCAGGATTGATAGAGGCCAACTGAATTGTTGTACGATTTTGTTTCACAAAGTTTAAACAATTGAAAGTATCAATAATTTTTCATCGAGCGTACAAATACTTTCGTCCATCTTTGTATATTCATCAGCAAGCGTATTCTTATTTCTCTTGAGCGGGCAAATTGGACGCGGTTTTACAAGCGCTCACAATGCTTTAATACTACATTAAACGCACGACGATCCTTTTATTCTGGCAGTGGAAGGCATCCAGTGAGATCTTACCGTGGCGATCGCTTCGATCTTATTTACACTCCCGTCCATAAATCACCGAACACTTGCTTATTTCGATCTAAATAGTTACTAGAACACAGATATACTTTTCCGGATTAATTTTATACAATCTTGTTATATGTACTCTGTTTATTCTGTTTTATAATAATACTTGAAAACAAAACTGATATTTAACGTATATGGCTTGAATAAATATTTCAAAGTATATCAAATATATATATATATATTTAAAAAATATATCAAATATATATATATATATTTAAAAAATAATATATCATATATATATATTTAAAAAATAATATATCAAATATATATATATATATATATATATATATATATATATGTATATTTAAAAAATCGAATCGATGTATTTTGAGATGAATTGGACAGAAACTTTCAGAAATGTGTCCAAAATAAAAAAAAAAGACCCATGAAAGAAATTAAAAGAAGCGCGGAAAGAAATTCATTCTGAAATATTGTTAAAATTAAACGGAAGTGTGCCACGGTTATTTCTGGCCTTCATATTTGCACAAAGATATGATACATTTGATCAGATATTATATACAAGATTGGTAAGATTTTTGACATATTGAATATGACATGAATATAGAATATGAAATATGTCAAACTTACTTTATAGAGTAAATAGAGTACATATAACAAGATTGTATAATAAAATTAATCCGGAAAAGTATATCCGTGTTCTAGTAACTGTTTAGATCGAAATAAGCAAGTGTCTTATGGTGACTTATGGACAGGTGTGTACAGTCTATTAATTAACACCAAGGAAATTACGGGCAACTATTTCTCGTGAAAGAATTTTACCAAGAGTCTTTGCAGGGTCAAGATTTGTGGTGAACATCCGGTTTCAACTTCGTGAAATTAATCGAGTCTGATAACTCTTCGATTTGCACTTCTCAGATTGAAACGGATAGCTAACTTCCGGAAGCAACAGATATTGATCAGATAAGATTTTTGCGGAAAATAATTCTCGCATAACTCTGGGATTATTTATAGAGGCTACTGGGAATTTTCAAGTATATTTCTCCGTTAATTTGCATCAACATCTGTTTCCTAATGAAAATATTCAAGTTATATTGTACATATATTGTAAAGATTGATCATGTCTTTTTAATTTGATATTTCAATACTACTTGATAAAGTCTAAACCGATTAAATGAAATGAATTACATACATAAATATAAATACATTATAAATTTGAATTTTTCATATTATATAGAAGTCAAATATTATATTTAAATTACATAATTTAAGTCGGTGGATTCTAGAAGAGTACAAGTCCAAAGTTAATCATGTTAAAAAATGAAAAAGAATTTTACACATAAGTGTAATAATATATAATATAATAGTAACATAATAACTATATTAGTTTAATTAATTTTTAATTTAAACATACTGAATTTAGGTTTTATTTTAATAATCAATTTCTATTTTACCTTTAAAGTAGATTAATAAACAATATTTCTCACCATTATGTAATTTTGTTTAATTTTTTCACTAAAAATTAGATTTGAACTGACGAACAGTACAACTCCAATGAATTTATTTTAATCACAAAAGATTCATGAATAAAATTCCCAATTAAAAAATTAGATCAAGAACGTTGCAAATCCAACGATTTTATTTTAACCATAAAAGATTCACGAATGAAATTCAACCATGGATAGACAGATGTAAACATTCATTTACGTTTAAATTAGAATGGCATTATAAAAATAATAATGACGATATAAAATTAAAGCTATTGTCTCAAATGTTACAAAATCATTCAGCTCACCGAATTAATACTAATATTATTAATCAATCTTTCCAATAGTCAATGACATATTTAAATTAATTAAAAAAACTGAACTACCATAAAGTAAATGTTAAAGATTATTTCCTACCTAATTGTCTCAACTAAATTGTATTTTTACCAATTGTACTATTTTTATTCAATTGTAATTTATCATTTAAAAATTGTAGTTATTCTTTGCCTCCAAATTCCCACTCTTCGCAGATCTCAACGCGAATTCCACCCTTTTTAATAGGATCGCCACCAAAATTAGCAGCAGCAAGCGTTCAACAAATCTCTCTGTTCCCTTAAGCTTCCCAGCCGCTCGATCAGTTACACGAATTCACACACTTTGCACATTATAATCCAAGCTTATAATTCATCGAAACGCGAGGTTCGCGCGCGCCGTCATCAACAAACCGGGGCATTCATCATCAATCCCTCTCGACGATTTCATTAAACCAGCCGCGGAACATTGAAAAATTAGGCGGCCGTAAATTAGTATCCACTTGACGCACGTTAAACTGCTCCCAGGGGCCCGGTGTTAATTAATAATTGCCTGTCGTTTCGCGAAGCGGCGAAAGAAAGATCTGGCCGGTTTTTTGTGTTCCCGCGTCGACGATCCGGTCGAGAAGAAGAAAAGAAGGGAATATCGTCGGCTCCCTGACCGTAGTTGGCATCTGGAGAAGAGAAGGAACACGCCGTTGCCTTTAAAGAACCTTGGCCTTAGCCTTCGGCTTCAGCTATCGTAGCCTTCGGCCAGTCTCTCCGATCCAGCGGAAAAACCGGCCATTAAGCTCTGTACATACGACTTACCAACACTGACAAACAACACCGAACCAGCGCGTGCTCTGGCGCTAATAAGTGCACGCTATTAATTGCATCGTAGAAAGAAGAGGGATAAGCTGATGAGATTACTGCAAAGGTGGGGAGAATGAGTTGGACAACTAATGTTCAACAATCTCTTCGATACGAGCGCGTCGGCTCTCTGCTTAGTATCGTTTCACGGCTCGGAGCAATTGCAAGCGCGTGATACTTCCGTGTAACACGTGTTTTATAATGAAGTATTATATAGTATATTATATTATATAGTATTATACATTATATTACATAGTTAGTGATATATTATATTATCATAATATATAACTAACTATATTATATATATATATATATATATATATATATATATATAAGTATTATATATTATATTATATAGTATTAGTATCATATTAGTTCAATATAATAATATAAGCGTTTAATTTAAGGCTCAGAGCAATTGAAGCGCGTGATACTTCCGTGTAACACGTGTTTTATAATAAAATATTATATATTATATTATATTATATTATGTTATATTAGTATATTATATATTATATTACATAGTTAGTTATATATTAGTATTATATTATTATAATATATAGTACTAATATATAACTAACTATATCATATATTTATATATATGTATTATATATTACGTCATATTGTATTATTATTATATTAGTAATATATTAGTATTATATTATATTGTATTATATTATTATATTAGTAGTATATTAGTATTATATTAGTAATATAATAATATAAGCGTTTCAAGGCACAGAGCAATTGAAGCGCGTGATACTTCCGTGTAACACGTGTTTTATAATAAAGTATTATATATTATATTATATTATATTATGTTATATTAGTATATTATATAGTATTTTATATCATATTATATAATATTAGTATATTATATAGTATTTTATATTATATTACATAGTTAGTTCTATATTAGTATTATAGTATTATATATTATATTACATATTTAGTTATATATTAGTATAATATATAGTACAATACAAACTATATTATAATATATAGCTAACTATATTATACATAGTAACTAACTATAATATATAGTATAATACTAACCATATTATAATATATAACTAACTATATTATATATATATAAGTAATATATATTATACTATATTGTATTAGTATTATGTTAGTAATATAATAATATAATATAAGCGTTTCGCGGCTCAGAGCAATTGAAGCACATGATACTTCCGTGTAACACGTGTTTTATAATAAAATATTATATAGTATATTATATTATATTATATTAGTATATTATGTAGTATTATATAGTTAGTTATATATATTAGTATTATATATTAGTATTATATATTAGTATTATATTGTTATAATATATATTATATATATAATATAATTTATATGTAATATATATATTAGTATTATACAATATATTATAATAATACTAATATAGAACTATGTAATATAATATATAATACTTTTATATATATAGTTATATATAATACTTATATATATATATTACAGCGGTTCTTCTCAATTTTAACTGTTTGTTTCTTTAATAATAGGTTTTTTTCACTAAAACAACAAATCAATCGGAAATCGAAAGAGTTACATAGGTTTTTTTAAAAAAAGTTAGTTAATTACTTCAAAAATTAGTTACTTTAAAGAAAAATCGTATTAAAAAAATCATAGTAGACAGAAATAGTCAAAATTGGGGGAGGCTGCTAAACTAGAAACTTACCAAATTTTAAACTGCATAAAGATCCGCAATCTAGTTCTCAAAAAGTTATTCAACACTACCAGTCAAAATGACTGGTTTTACAATTTTATTTTAAACGATAAAAAGTATCTTGAAAGAGAATCTGCACATCTTAATCCTAATGTATGTCCCAACTATCATGCAAATCATCGGCAATGAATCGCTTTCAAAAAACATTCAGCAAACACAAGGAAAAGGAACGAGAAAACAATTTTCACCGCGTGGTTTGCATTATTTATGAAACCTAGAAGAAAAAATAATAATAAAAGAATAAACGGAGCTTTGAACGAGCAACAGACCGCACTATTTCCACGTGTGCTGTAAAATTAGGACCAGTTATCTTTCGCCGACGTTTCCGGTTCTCCTTCGTAGTGGCGCCTCAGGGTTAACGAAACCGGCAAAAGAAGAAACTGCGAGAATGAAACAAACAAAAAAAAAAAAAAAAAAAAAAAAAGGAAAAAAAAAGAAATGCAGAGCGAGTAGGCGACCGCGATCTCGAAAGGTGCAATTTCGGACGTGTGGGCGTCAGTGGAGGCGACGAAAAAGAAAGAATCGAAACGAAAAAAGGTTGAACGACCGAGCAATCGAACGTCCGAATGGACATTTTTATTCTGCTGCCTGCGTACCATCTCTCCGATACGCTCGAGTCACGCGAGGTGTTACATTCCGAGCTGACAGCCTTCACTTTCAATGCTCTCCCTCGATGACGTTCGGCGGAGTCTTTAACCAAAGTGTTGCGATCTTTGGTAAAAATCCAGTTGTCCAGGAAATAATTCTGTTTCAATTTTTTTTTTTTTTTTTTTTTTTTGTTTCAATAAATGTTAAAATATCGAAGTTCGTTGGAGGTGTCGTTTTCTAAAGGAGTAGAGCAGTTTAAATTAATTATCATAATTATTCACATTCTTCATATCAAATTTTTATTCGACGATTCCCAGTAAAGAAATATTTTTATATTATTTTACTATTTTTCTTTTTTGAAATTTATATTACATTTTGCCCAGGCAAAAGAAATAATAAATTTATCACATCTCAATAATTTCTATCCAGTGATATTATACCGACGAGTTCGAAAAGAAAGCGACAAAATTGTTGTATACGGTTCGGTCACTCGTTATGGTCCGCGAACCAGTTGCCAGCGCAAGGTGTTAAATATTAAAAAACCACCATAGGGAGCTATTGCAATTTAATAGAAAAATTATAAATCGAATGAATTAATACTCTTCGAAATTCGACCTAAAATTACATGAATTACAACGTGATGCACTAATTTACCATGTCAAGAACATCCGTCTATATAGAACGTCGCTTGAATTTTCATTGAACTAAGTGAAATAATAAGCTTCGTTAATAGCATCATATTAAGAAAAAATCATGTTATTCACTATCCAATGACATATTTAGACTTTGTCGAGTTAACGATGATTGAGAATGTTAAAATAGCTATTTACATGATATATATGTATACGCCGTTTCACGTTTGCTGCTTATCTTTACAGGAGGGATTTTAAAGCTTTAACAATAAGTATGTTTTATTACTACATAAAATTCTTTTTCTTTCATGAAAATGTTATGTGTTTACGTAGAAAATGCTTTGATATTAAAATATTATTTGAAAAATAAGTAGTTTTACAGCTTGTAAAAGCATTTTTACATTAAAAGTAATCTTTGTGAATTTATAAAAAATTTGCTTTTTTAAGCAGAAAAAGAAAATGTAAAATTTGGGTCAATTTTAGGTCAATGTGCCATTCAAAATTTAACTAATAGAGTTCAAGAAATATGTAAAGTAACACTAAATATTAATATATATATATATATATATAGATGTGTAATAAATGATGTTTTAATATGTTGTTACATCGAAAAGTTAAAACATAATTCAAATATTAAATAGTTACAAAGTTTCCAATACAAAGTTCAAATATGATTCTCAAATATTAATAATAAATATTATAATATATTATATATAATATATATTATAAATATATTATAATACATTATCTATATTAATATATTCAATATTCAACATCTATTACAAAATATTATTTCATAACAATGATGATTTCCGAAAAAAATCAATGAAAACAAGAAGCACTTGAATTTAAATTACTTTCTGTACCTTTTTGTCAACATTAATGTTAATAAAATCACTAAAATATTTATGAATCTCTTATCGCGTTTAATGAAATTCTACAAAGAGCCTCTCTAATCTCTCTCTCTCTCTCTCTCTCTCTCTCTTCCGATTTCCATAATTCTTTCCAGAGGAGCGGACGAGCGTTCAGAAGCACGTAGAAATCCTCGAGGGGGAGTTTACCCGGTATTTTACATTCTAAACAACTTTGTCGTCGATACACCGGGGATGATAAGACAGGGATGAGCTACTATCGTTAGGAGATCTTATCGTTAACAAAACGCCGTCCAGCTTTGTCGGAACGTACAAATTGTGCCACGGACGCGTAGCAGCATTCCGATGAAGCCCGATAACGATCGGCAACACACGCAGGTAACAGGGCAAGTAATCTTCCCGGAGGATCGCGCGAACGATATCCCTTAAAAAGGACGCAAGAATCGCGTATAAACCACACGCATCACTCGTACATTCAGACAGAAATTACTGACAATTCAGGTACTCGTCACTTCGTATCGGATGCCGTGTCACGCGTTCACAGTCGTTTCTTTTTTTTTTCGAAAATATAAAAGCGACAAATAGATTTTCTTCGTAATATCATCTTCTGCTTTCTACATCTACCATATAATTTATCTTCTAACTGGTATCGTTGAACTATTATCGGTCGTAAAAATTAACTTAATTTTGAAATTTAATTAAATTTTATTACCAATTTCGATCTCGGGGGACGTGAAATGTAAAATCAAACGAGATATATTGAATTTTTGTAATTTAATACAAATTAGTATAATTATCTATAAAATCTAAGCTAAATTTAATCTGGTGATATTATTTGAGAATTAACAAAATTTATAATTCGAAGATTTTATGTTGGGATTATGTAGTATTTTAATGCGAATATTAATTACGTTTTTATGAACAATTGTCGATAATTTATTGAAATTACTGATATTATTATTAATATCGGCATTTTACATCAGATACTCTGTTATACTGTGTTATGCATTCACGATCGTTTCGAGAATAAAATTTTCTTTCTTATCTCATCGTCTTCCTCTGCTCTTTTGTAATTTGTAAATTTTCCTATTAATATTTGAACACTAAATACTGAAACTGTTATAATTTTCTAAATATATAATATATAGTTATACATCTAAATACGATTTTACATTAATAATATCAAATTGATATAAATTAACTTGATATAAATTTTCAAAATAAAATTTTAACCAATGGATCAATTACTATAAAATTTAGTGGAGTATTTTTTACGCCTTGATTGCAATGTGATCATACGAGAAAGACCATCAGCATCTGGCAAGACTTCCTGTCGCAGTAAGATGCCTATTTACGAAGCGCGCCTCTCACAAGTTTTACGGGCAAGAATTCCCCTTCATTGCTCGCCCACCTTCCACTTCCGGTAGATTCAAATAAAAAGCTAAGCGTGATTTCATCTCGAACGAACGGTCGTTCTATTCACAATCCATGACCAATGAAAAAAAAAAAAAAAAAA
>NW_025109994.1:528815-546533 GCF_011392965.1 Frieseomelitta varia | reverse complement strand
AAAAAAAAAAAAAAAAAGGAAAGACACTTGAAATACCTTGAAGATATTTTGCAAAATATTCCTCCGAATTTCGATGCAATGCGAGACGAATTTCCAGGTTTAATTTAGCGGACAAAGAAGGAGTGGCGGACAGAAAAGTACCGGAGCAACCTCTAGCGTTTTACTCGAAGGATGGAACAATCACCAGATACAATCTAAGAAAGGTACATGTGCACATACACGAGCGTACAACGTCTTGAACGATTTTCTGTACGAGTTAATGTATTTACGATTTTAGTTTGGCGAGCTACCCTTCCACTTGGTCAGATCACGACGTTTCAACGATTTGTTCGAGAACGTTTTGTTCAACTACGAGTGGCTCCATGCCAAGCTAAGCTCTTGCCCGCTCCAAGCGGTGCTTTCCGATTTCGAGGATGCGTGTAGTTTCATCGATAACCAGAACATCGTTAGGTGATTTAACACGTTATCTGAGATTCACGATAATGTTATTATTAGCAGCGTTTCAACATCTCCTGTGATTTTTTTTTTACAAGTTGAATTGCCCGACATACTTAATCCTTCTATCGTTTTTAAAAGATTTTGCACAATTTTAAGACACTTACTGAAGTGCGTTTAAGTCAACTGTTTGAAAGATTTTTCAGGAAAAGTAAAAATTCGTTTCGATTCGGAATGAAAATTCTATTTCAAAAGATACCATTATGATATACCTAGTTTTTAAATATTATTTGTTTTTAGTATACAGCACGTTTTCACGAATCTTCTAAAAGTATTTCAAAAGAGAATCGCATTTTAATTAAACAAAATGAACAAAAGCAAATGAAAAATCAAACCAGGGACGACTTGAAAGAAAATGAAACAGATCAAAGAACAATTGAACAAATAATTGGCATAAGTAAAAATTAAAGTGGAAAAGAAGTGAAAAATATGACAACTGGATATCCATCGACTTAAAAGAACCATCATTTGTCGTTTCAGAGAACTCATGCTAGTTGCAGACGCGCTCAGATTAGGCGGTGCGATTTTAGGATCGCATCCGGATATGCTCGCGCCCCAATTAATAGGCCGATTATTGCCAGAAATCGGTGGCAATGTGAACGTGAAAATGCTGCTTCGCGCGTGCGATAACGACGGTGCTAAGGATTGTGCTCTGCTTCCGGTTTATCATTGCTTACACACCCCTGGAGGACCGTTGAAAGTATTTGGACAAATTTAACCTTCATTACATAATGACCAAGCAATTGATTTATCTTAACGTTGTAAATACGATCGAATCTCGGAAAGTTGAACTAGAGTAGAATTGAAGAACAGAAAGGCTCTCCGAATTATAGAAGTTTCGTCTGATCGAATTTTCGATTGAACGAAGTTCGATGTACACGTAGAGACTCCGTACAACGATTAAATATTTATACGTAGTCGAAATATTTTTAATTTGCTCAGGAACTTGGAAAAAGACAAATTTCCAAGATTTAATAATAATGCGAAATTAATCGGGAAGAGTCGTAAATGAACTGTTACGTTAATGGTCCAACGTTGGTCCTTAATGGGCTAACAAAAAACAAAAAACGTTCTCCTAATATCGCGAACCTTTCAGTATTCGCTGGAGGGCCATCAATTCGCCGTGTTTGGCTTTTGTCTAACGTCGGATTATCGGTACGTGGTCTCGATATCCAATCGATTCATCACGTGGGATTTGAGCACCAGTGACATGACGAGGGATGTAAATCCCGGCGTTGAGGGAATCATGCAACATTTGGTCCTCAGTCCTGACAATAGATACGCAGCTGCGTTTACTACTAATAATCAGGTAAAAATTTAATTTCTCTACGATTAAAAAAAAAAAAAAAAAGAAAAAAAAATAAACAAATAAAATGTTCAAAGTTAATGACGTAGAATGTTAAAACTAACTTGCATTCCTGACGTCAAGTACAAAAAATACAAAAATCTTAAAGCAAATCTTAAATCTGGTCTTCAATGTTTCATAGTCGACTATGAACCTCCAATTATTTATTTACGTATTTTACGGAAATTTTATGCATTTAAAATTCTACTTTCCGACGCGGTAAAATTTTGTGGTACAAAACCGATGAACTCCAAACTATATACATTTTATGATATAAAGTTTGTCTTAATAAGTTTTGTAATATAAAAACTTATGGATTTCGAATTATATTTCAACTTTGATTAGATGTATTTTATAGTACAAACTTCTTTTCATAAATTTTGCTAATACAGTGAGAACTTAGAATATAAATTTTATAATGCAACGCTACCTCTTCTTTTTTCATACAAAAGTACCAAGTTCAATAATATGCTTTTATTTCCTTTAACGATTAATTTGTTTCTGAAGAATTTAATTACTAACTCTGAAGAAAATTAACAACCGTCCTTAAATTTTTGAACGAGGAACTTTCTAATAATGATTGATCAATCACAATTTCGCTGTGTATAATAACATTTAATAATGTGAAATTTGAACTTCGATAGATTGAATTCTCTCTTGTGTTGTATCATAAAAATCGATTCCTGTTGCCAGAAGTATCGATGGTAGAATGGTAACTATAACATGAAATAAACTAAACAAAAAAAAAAATTTCGAGTAATGTTCTTTGTAACAGAGTGTCGTGTTAAATACCCTGACGAGCGAGTTCGTTGTAATCGATAATCCATTTCCAAATGAAGACCCAGTATGCGGAGTGCATTTGATGAATCAATTCTTCTTCGTCTATGGTAAATTAGGCTGGTGTAGATTCGATTTACGAGGGAATTTACTAGATACGCATACGAACCCGGAGGATTCCAACAAGTGGCCAATTTTATGTGAGTGCAATGACAACGTGCCATTTAGCAGAGAATATACAGATTCGCAAGTTCACTAGAAAAATAAAAAAATTAATGAAATAGTGAAAGAACGTATGCTTTCTCTAAACAGGCGTGGAGCACACAAATTTGGACGATTATAGAATAGTATTTTGGTCTGGAAATATGGAAGACACCAGCATGCTTTTGCATACTCATAGGAAAAAAGGATCACTGGAACCTTTGCTGTTTCACAGGTAAATTATCAGTGATAGACTTTGTGGATTTTTATGCATTGGACTGAGCTCCTATTATGCGAACTTGTGAATTTCGTGATTCAAATAGTTACCAAACTTATTGTCCCACCGTGTGAATCCAGTTTATACGAATATCAGCTCCTATTACACGAACAAAGAAACCATAGAATGAAGAAATACTAGACTCCTATTATTCGAATCGCCTTATCCCCCGAACGGTTCGGATAAACGGAGTCCCACACTATTAATATTTATTCGATTGCTCAGAAATTGCGACAATTGGACAATAGCAAGTATGTATATATCGAAAGATATCAAATAAAAACAGAAATTGAAAACAGTCTCGCTATTTAAAGTCTGATAAATATACTTTATATAAATAAATATAAATATATAAATATATTTTATTACATAAATATACTTTACCAGACTTATATTATATATATATATTATATATTTTAAAGTTTTTTTTTATATTAGTAAAGTTTAGTATACAGTTTTTTTTTATATTAGTGTATTTTTTATATTAATAAAAATCTAGCAAATATATTTTATCAGACTTTTATTAATATAAAAAAATACACTAATATAAAAGAAAAACTACATACTAAACTTTACTAATATAAAAAAAACTATAAAATATATAAGTCTGGTAAAGTATATTTATGTAATAAAATATATTTATATATTTATTTTATTTAAATAAAAAAAGCCTGATAAAGTATATTTACACGTTACTTAAAAGAAAAAAAAAAAAAAAAAAAACTATAATTTATATAACATAAAAAGATACACGCTCGGGCTCCGTCTCCAATTTTAATTCTTTTCCAATCGATCTTAATATGTCCTTCTATAATGTCAATCACTGTAGTGTAATGGTAATGACCAACAACAAACAAGTTCTGTACGCCTGTACAACTAAGGAAGATTATCGGGTCACGAAATATGTCAGCGATGAAACATCCTGCCAATGGGAAAAAGCTTTCGACATGCCCAGAGCTTTCAACGACGATGTGGAATATTTGTTGCAACTGAAGCTGGACAGGGAAGAGGAGATGCTCCTAGCTACGTGTGCCAATGGTTTCATCGTGTGGTTCTTGGAGAGCAAGAGCGACGCGTACGTCTTAATGTTGCCCAACGGAGTTAGAAACATCAGCACGAAAATGATGTGCTCGAATTCGATTATGATCAGCGGCAGTAAGAATTACGCCGTTGCTGGCGTAAGGTACGTATTAGAATTGAATGATCGTGTTAACGCCACGTCAGTATAATGAAACTACAGACTTTATGCTTTAAAATGAGACGAAGTAAATTATACACGATTTGTTTCTACGAATTTATATGTTTAGTTATAGCATCTTACTGTATATTTCATTAATTCTCGACAAGAGTGACCCATTACTGACTAAAAGTTACATCCTCGAAATTTAACTGGTAGCGTTGGTAGAGAAGAAAGAGAAAATGAAACGAAAGCTATTCTCATTTCCAAAGGAAAAATCTATACGTCTGGAATCTTGAAACAAGCGAGTTGGTGAAAATCCTGGATGCCCACTTTGCAAGGATTATTCAACTAGAAGCATTGACCATTGGGAATTGGAACAGTGTTGTGACATCGAGTATCGACAGAAGCGTGAAAGTGTGGAATATTAACAATATCTTCGAACAGGTTCATGTAATCGACAGGCACGAGTTGCAGATCGATATGATAAGGTATTAGATTCTATCCTAATATCTGATCCTAACATGAATCGAGTTTCTTTTTACTCATGGTCTTTTTTCTTTTTTTAATTACGTTGAAAGCTTGGCAGAAGAATGTAACTTGGCAGCAACAGTGACAAGAGACTGTGTGGGAATTTGGGACTTGCAAACGGGAAGACTGATCTCAAAATTGGCGGATAGTCCTCTGGGAGCAATTGTCACTCACGCTTGCATGACTCACGATGGAAAGTTAGTAGCTATTGATATCAATTTGTTCGGAAATTTTGTAGCTTCTTTTTGGTAAGATTTGTTCTTAAATGCTGTGATGATTGAAAGTACTATATTTGTAATATTAACAGTGTTATTCTTCTCACTTTTTTTTTTATCACATCTCATTAGATATCTTTCTTTCTTTTCTTGCAATACTTCGTTTCCAGAATATTTAAAAATTTAATATTTGTCGAAATATAATGTCTATTATTAAATTAAATTAAATTAAAATTTATTCATGATTAAAGAATAATTCTTATTGATATAAATATTAATTTTTACTATTTAATTAAATTAAAATCGTTTTTCAAATAAGAACAAAACAGCAGAGTTAAATAATAATTCAGATAAATGTTGCTTCTAAAATTGACTAAAAACAATATTATAAAGGAATAACAAGGAACTAACAATAAATCAGATATTCCGATAAAAAGATCTGGAATATCATACTCATCAGCTTCATTAATAAAACAGTTCGATTATTCGTATACTTGTTAAAAAAAAAATTTTTTATGGCACAAATCTACTTAAAATGATTTACTGTTGAAAAGAATGGAAAGTTGAGATGAAAGAAAAAAACAGTACAGATTAATCAACTAAGGATCAATTATAATTTATATTATAAACATTTTTTAAAATTATTACCATATAAAAATAATTAAAAATTATTATTACATAAATTCATCCAATGTCTTTAAATTTTATAAAGTTTTGGAATTTGGGTGAAAGACATAATGATAAAAGAATAGGGAACAGGAAATCCTTTGAGCATTAAAATTTCGTTTCATAATTCCAATATTAAAAAATAAAATTCGATAATGTAAATTGACTGGAAAAAGATTGCTAATAAAGGTTGCATTAACACACAGTTGGTCCTCAATAGATCAATAATTCTGTATAAAGACATTGTTAATTTCAGATCTGTTGATGCTGATTAAAGAGAAAAGAAAAGTTAATTAATTAAAATATTATTTAAATTGTATTTACCTGTAGTGCGAATTTCCCAAGCAACAATATATTATGCATACAGAATGATATGGTATGATTTTATTAAAGGAAATTAGAAAAAAATGTTAGAAAAAAAAATGAATAAGACAAAATATATACATATTCATGTTTTCTGCACAAGTACTATGAACATTTATAACCACATTATCTTTTTTCGAATGAAAATCTTTCCTTCTTATATACATCGAATCCTCTCATTCTACGTAAAAAAATATTAAAATAATATGATCAAATATTAATGAATTAAAAAAATATTTTAATTTTAATTATGTAGAATTTGTCGTAAAACAAGGAAAACACGTAAATTATTAAAATGATCCTATATACACGTGTTACAATTAATTCGTTAAACATATGTTGCTGTGTTTCAGGTATATCGTTTCAACAGAATCAGGTAACGTACTGATATGGAACAGAATTACAGAGCAAGTATTGTTCAAAGAAGAGCAACAGCATGTGAGGCAACTAATGTTGGTCGAAAATTCATCTAAATTCATAGCTGTTTCAAGGCCAAAAAATCCTGCAGGAGTAGAAAACATGAAAACTAGTGCTACTCTTTTTATGAGAACTATTCCTGGTACATTGATAATTAATAGAAGGTTTAGAGATTCTTAATGATACTAACAATCAATCGTTATTAATAGATGGCAAGAGAATGTTTACATTGGAGTATTTAGTCAGAAGTCACACAGGTACACCATTTCGAAATGTTGTAATGACTTCTGACAATTCTTTTTTGATTGCTCCAGCATCTGATAAGGGCAACAGAGACTGTGTCATCATCTACAATGCAAATACTGGAGCACTAATAAGTAAAATACCAATAAAATTACCAGGGTTTAAAGTAAGAATTTATAAAAAGAAGAAAATCGTATTTCATAAAAAAAGGAATTTTGTATAATTTATATTTTTTCAATAGGATATTTTATGTATTACTCCAATGTCAAATAAACCACATTGGATAGGAATCATTGGATCTGATAAAGGCACCATTTTAGATATAAATAAAAAGAAGTTTATCCGTACAATCCCCAAGTGGAGTGGAAATATCAGCAAAGATGGGAAATATACTTTATATGCACCCAGCAGGTAATTTTCATTTGAAGGTATTTCAACAAAAAGTTTCAACAAATTCAATGTTTCAGAGGTGGTTTGGAACTTTTAGAATTGAAGAAAGGTACTACTGTGAAGACCTACATTCCAAAAGTTGCAGAGGGTGTTTTCACAGTAATATCCATGTTCAACCGCACAGATGAATATGTTCTTTATTACCATAGTGGAAGAAAAACCATACGTGTATTCAGGTAAATAGATAAAACGTTAAAATAATAATAATTTTTGTCATATACTTGATTTATAGATCATTGGATTGTGAGATCATAGCAAACTACAGGGTTCAAGCAGAACTGAGCGCTATTGATAGCACTTATGATGGTAAAAGTATAGTTCTAGGAACGGTAGATGGTTGTGTGTCTGTTTTAGCTATAATAGACCCAAAAAAGGAAGAAATGAAAAATTATGTTGCAGACTTACCATCACGTGACGAAAATGTGAGTTAACAATTACACACACAAGTATTATCACACTAACAATCAAACAAACAAAACATGTTTTCAATGAGACCGTAGAAACTGCACATGTAGGAGAATAATTTCTGTCTCCCATTAGTTTTATCTTGTACTATTTTGTTATTAATTCTTTCTTTTTAGCAAAATTATTCGTTAAAGAACACGTTTATACAATCACTGGTTTGTCAACTTTAGAAATAGGTTAGGATAAACACTTGTCGCATCGATCTCTTTAAGATTGTTTAAGAATTATTATTGGACTTTATAAATCCGTAGGGTTGAATAAATAACTTTGACAGAATTTGTAACACTTTTCTACAGGTATTTACAATTGGTTTTATCAAAATTCCGCTTATTACAATGTCCCGCTCAAAAACGAAATTAGTCGTAATTTCTATGTATAGGTCCGTATACGATTTCATAAAATTCAAATTTCCATGCGATTCCCGATAAGATTGAAATTAAAATTACCTTGTTTTATTTGATTAGAGAAAAGAGAAAATTATATATAGAACACGCGGATAGTATAACAAACTCAAAACGTTCACTCAAAACACTCAACCGATATTTTTTCTTTCTTTCTCACTCTTTTCTCTCTCTTTCTCTCTCGCTTTAGGGAAGAAAGAGAGCATTAAATTTAGTTACTTTTTTAATTCCAACCATATTTTAAAAAGAATATTATCGTAATTTTTTTATTCGACTGGATATGAATTTATTTAATAAAAATGAAAAGAGAGATATTTTATCTTTTTTTTGTGCAATTCTGATACTGCAATAAAAGAGCATATAGAAGTAAAATTAAATGTATAGGAAAATAATGCAACAGTTGGTACTATAACAGGTAATAATATATAATAATAATCTTTTTAAATTATTAAAATATATCTTGCCGTTACATTTCTTTGAAACGTTTGAAAAAATTTGTTTCTTTGATAAATGCTAATGTGTAATTTCATATCATTTCAGTGGAAAAAGAAAGCTGAGAAGCAACGAGTAACTATCAAATTCAAAGCCGCAGCTCGAATAGCTCGTGTAACACATGACTTGAACGCAATTATACGAAATACAAATATTACGGAAACGATTGAGGAATTAGACGAAAATATAGAATGAAGAACGTAGAATAGATTATTTTTATAGAAAATTTTTTTTTAGTACAAAAAAGTGTGTAACGTAAGATGATAGTCTCTCCTCGGTAGAAATATCGATCAAGAAATAAATGTTAAACATTGATGATAGAATTTATATTACATTTATTGTGTCTTTTCATGTAATTAATTTTTATAATCTTTCTTTCCTTCTTTTCTTTTTTTGTCTTATATTTTCTTCGCGTTCAAAACGTGAAGGGCACGAGGCGAATTCTGTATTTTGTCTCATTGCAAATGAAATTACCCGCAAATTAGAGGGGTAGATTGCCCTTGCACAAACCAAGCTTGATGTTTTCTTTTAAATAACAATTTTATAGCTTGCTCTATGCAAGGGAATGTCATTTTTCATTTTACAATGTATCGTATCGCGACTGAAGTCGTCTCGTGCCGACGCAGGCGCAATGAAGTGCAACATTTTACGTTTGTCTCCTCGTTTGTTTACAAATTCCAAGAGATCGATAGTGTTATAATGAGCGATTTCAAAAAAATGGTATTACAATCAGCGCGAGTAAACATAAAATTTTAATCTGTATCGAAGTCAGATGGTTTGTGTATGAAAATTTTCGTTGATTTCGTTTGCTCTTTCTTTTCATTGGTGGTAGTAGTTAAAAATATATTAAACCGTTTCATACGGACTTAAATTATATGGTGACCACCGATTTGCATTAGTTAAAAAAGTTGATATTCGTATGGCAATCGAATCATGCTACCATCATCAATAATCTGTAAACAACTATTAAACATATTTTGTAACAATGTTAAACTAAACTAAAACACACCTGCATCGGAGCACATGTATGAACAATAGTTCCAGCAAAATCTAAAGTTGTATGGCAGCTTGTTATATAAAATAAACAGCATTCTTCATCAAAGATTATGCTCTTTGCTAAAAAATCAAAAGAGGTAAAAAAGAAAAGATTTACAAAATGCTGCTCATACGATATATTATCAATGGGCCTGATATTCCTTTAAAATTTCGATAATCGATTTGCACTTGATTCCCGTAAAGTGCGTTTTCATTCTGAATAAATCTGAACTTAATTTGTAATGCTGGTTTTTCTTGATAGGCTTATGTAGTAGGTTTGCAGTGGCGCTTTTTTTTTACGTCTTAGTGTCTTGTTATCATCATTTCCTACTTTTCCTCAAAGACTGGAACTTCTGTGAAAGCATGGTAGCTTTATTTGTGGTATAGAGCCTTTTTGAAATTTTATTGCATCGCACCTCCTTTTTGCTTCTGTTGTTGCTGCTGCTGCTGTTGTTGCTGTTGTTGTTGTTCCCGCTGTTGTGCCTGTTGCGATGCTTCTGTATCTTTAATGTGTTTTTCAACCTGTTGGATTAATGAAACACATGGATTACAATGCATTACGATATTCCAGTTCTTCAAATTACTCACCACTTTCTTTACATGTTTGTATGCTCCAGATTCCGTGTTTCCATGAACATTGTCAACTTTGTACGGCGGTCTAATTGTGACATTGTCAAATACAACAATATTTGCTCCACTCCACGTAATTTCTGGGATAGTCTTTGATATAGTACTGAAGAGTTTTTGTCCTTCTGGAGATACTCCGGCCTGCAGAGCCATTACCAGTTTTTTTTTCTCTTCTATTTGATTACGTACTCTTCTGTTCAGCTTTTGTAAATTAAGGCTTTGTGGTGGATCACTTGTCGTAGGGCTAACTTCCCGTTTTACTTGGACCTCTGATACCAAGGATAAATTTACTATGTGTACATCGTTTAAAGTTGGTGTTCCGCTGGATGACGGACATTCTGATAGATATCAGTTAAGGAATTATTGTTATCATGAAATATGAAAATTAAATGCAGTTTAATTCATAATACTTTAGTCATAGAGAACCTGACTATAAGATAAATTCTCAGGTTATAAGCATAGTTTTCTAATTTTTTTTCCGCGCTGGAAATGTTTGTTTCTGAATTCTTAGAAAAAATGAGAGTGAAAGTTTCCGTGCGATGCACGAAAACACATAGAAGAACGAATAAACAGAGCAATAAAAAGCAACGAAAAATCCAGCATGGTTGATTGAATGACGAAACTAACCTGACTTTGTGTAACTGGTTAGGTGATGATCAAATAATTGACAAGCGATATTACACGTTTCCCGTGTGAAATCGCGAAACGTAGCTCAGTGACCATTCATTAAAATTCACAATATCTATCATAGATAGCTTTAATGTTATTTACACTGCGGCAATGTTAAACCAGCGACGGATGAGCGCTGCATACATGTAATTTTCGGGAAGAACGATATTTTGAGGGAATTTATAAGAAAAGGATACTTAGGATTAGCATTTTAGTTTGTGGATCGAATGCTAGCACCTCGCCTTCGATCTCCTCCTTGTAACAGGTTTTACAGGCCACGGTACTCCCGATGCTGAAACAATCGTTGGCGCCGGCCATTTTTCACTATGAACTTAGAACCGCGGACTCCCTATCGCCATCTGTTCTGATTTCAAATGTCCCACGAAATTTGTATCGTTTGCGCCATTTCTGTTATGGTTATCAACACGAATTTTTTCAAAGAGAGATTAATGTTATTTGACAACAAAAGAAGACGAGTCGTTAATCCATTACCACGTGCAAATTTATTGCAGTGAACAAAAATGAGGTAAGAAGTTCTAGAACAGTTCTGTGGTTTGTTCTTTTAAGAACGCACGGTTAAAATTGGAATCGAGCTGTTGTATTATAAACTTTCTTTGTGAATATTTTTCTACGAATGTTTCTCTGAAATCGAAGTTTAAAAGGAATATTATACAAACAACGTGAAAAAGACAAAACAGAGAGAAATTATTTATTTTTGAAAATTACATATTCTTGAAATTGCAGTTTAATAGCATAGCGATATCGTAGTGTGATCTGCATTTTCGATTTAAGACTATTCCACAGACACAGACGAGGTATATGAAATATGAATAGACCTCGCATACAATTTGCAATTCGCATATTTTTTCGGCCCACGATTGAGGGGTTTCAGGACCTCCTTACCATTTTCGTGTCACATCCTGTCGTACCGACTCAGGCAAGTTTTGCACTGCAGCACTACTAGTGATGAAAAATAAAATTAAAAAAATATGGCCACATCTGCTTCAAGATTTATTTATTGAATTGCACGTGGTGATACTTCATCAATGAAGGAATATAAATATTTAAAGGTATTAGAAAAAAATGGATTGAAATATATTTTTTAACAACATAATTAGATATGATGTTTTTTACTTATTTTAGTGTGTAATTTCAGAGTTTGAGTGAATCATACAAACTCGATTTTATAAAAGTTTGGAAGTATCAAAGAAATGTTTCCACAAATATTGTTTGGTATATATTTGGTTCCACAAACAAAGTTGTATTGTGTGGTGTAAATTATTTTTTGCAGATCGTTCGTTCATTTTTGAAATTTTGAAGTCATTTGTTAAGAAATCCGAATTCAATTACTTGCATACGAAGTCATTTGTTCTTATAATTCGTTAAAAATTAATGAATTATTGTTTAAAATAAAATGGCGAAAACAAATCGTACAGATAATTTTAAGGGCTCAATGTAAAAGGAAGATTTCAATTTTCAAGATTATGATTCTGATCAAAAATTGTTCAATAATGGAAAAACTTCTCTTCGGTGAGAATGTTTGAATTTTTACAATTTTCGAGAAGAAAAGTATTTTTATTTTTACATTTGCTGCATGCTATAAAAATAAATATCTTTGAACGAAATAAACTCTGGATTGTTAAAATCCACTCTTTAAAATAAAATCAAGTTAATTGTTCTACAAATTTTTTTTCACGAAATTATAACAGTTTAAAGTATTAACAATTTTTTATCTAGTATATGAATATTTTCGTTCTTTTGAAGAATGTCTCATGAATTTTGTATATTTGATTTAGACCAAAATTTTTTTATTTTTTATTCCAAATAATCATTTCGCACAAAATGCGCGATTACAGTGCTTTAACGGTGAACTAGGCAATACACTTCCTATGATTCTTGAACGTAATCGATATTTCTCGATTTTTAAGCGGGAGAGCACCTTTAATGGCGGAAGGAAAAACGCCTCATCTGTAAAGAAGAGAGAGTCATCTAGAAAAAAGTGTTATCCAGAAGTTCTCAGGTGAAAATTTAAATCAATATCTATTAGATTTGTGTTTGTGTTGTGAATTTTTGAGTCAAAACATATATTTTCAATTAAAATTTGAATTAAAATTTACGGCTTCAATTCATCGAGATTTGGTAAGGAATTAAAGTAACCAAATAATTTTTACACATAATTTTCAACAATTAAAGAAATAATGGCATATAAACATTTAAATAGAACATATATGCTAAAAGTTATTTATGATTTTATATCAAAATTTAATTTCAATTCTAACCAGTAGAAATATTGTAACCTTGTAATTGATTAACTCATTACACACACACATACACATTTTATTATATGTTTTTACACATACTTCTATTATTTGTTGATACTTTAACTTCATACTGCATATTAACAATTTTATTAAGAATGTTTGTATTTAATAAATAAAATAATAATTCTACTGCGTAATATAATAAAATTTCCCATTTCTCAGTTTAACGTATTGACAATTTTTCATCTAATGTATGAATATTTTTGTTCTTTTTTAAGAATTTCTCATGAATTTTGTATATTTGATTTAGGCCAGAGTTCTTTATTTTTTATTCCCAATTAATATTTCGTGATTGCAGCGCCGTAGCGGTGAAATACGCAATACACATCCTCCGATTCTCGAATATATCGATATTTCTCACGATTGATCTTTAAGCGGGAGAGCATCTTTAATGGCGGAAGGAAGCACGGTTTGTGTGTAAAGAACAAGTGATATCCAGAAGAATTATGCAGAAAGGAGTATCACCCAAAAGTTCTCAGGTAAAAATATAAATCAATAGTTGTTAGATTTGTGTTTGTATTGTGAATTTTTAAGTTAAAACGTGCATTTTTGTTTCAAATCAGGGTAAGATTTAACTTAATAATTGTTACATATAATTTTCAACATTTAGAGAAATAATGCTATATAAACATTTAAACAGCATATATCACGCTAAATGTGATTTATAATTTTATACCAAAATTTACTTTTAGTCTAATAATACAAATATTGTAATTTTGTAATATAACTATATACATATATATATATATATATATATATATATATAATATGCTTTTACTTCTATTATGTAACATTTTCTATTTATTTTTTGATTCTTTAACTTTATACTGCGTAATTCTTAACAATTCTAATAATTATATTAACAATAACTTGTTAAGAATGTACGCATTTAATAGTTAAAATAATAATTTTTACTGCGTAATGTAATGAAATTGTTCTCAAATAAAGTAAAACATAAAAGGCCTTGAAGCTTGAAATTCGAAGTAAAAAATAACAACACGAACACAACGTTTATGTTTGCTTACTTATCGTGCCTGTTTGGACAGGATTACCCCATCCCCTAATACTTTTTCAATTGTAGGATGAGACGTCGTAGAGAGGACGTCATTCGACTGTGGAATATCATGACGACAACACGTATTACGTTGCATTAGGTTCGTAACTTTTTTTGATCTATCGGTGGCGTCCTTTCGATGGCGTTGCTTCTTTAATACTCTTTTACTTTCATTTATCATTCATTTGTAGTATCATTTAATTAATATGTGTTTAATTAATTGAGTATTACGACAACGAAATCGTGTAATGCTTTGAAACTTTTTGCACCAATTTTTCTTCATTCGTCAATTTCAGTCTTACAGTTACCGATAGCTTGTCTTGTATGCCTTTTAAACAGAATTTAAAGTTGATTATTGTTTCACTGTTGAATATTTGTCTTCATTTGACATATTTATTCTAACTTTTGGTTTCTTTTTGTGCAGGTTGCCAAAGATAGCATAGAATACCAGACACCATAATTATTAATGAACAATCTGATAAGTTTTCACGGAAAATTGCTAATATTTTATTCATTCTAGATAACATTTGCCATATAATTTATATATATATTTAAGATTTAATTCACAGTATGTAATTTCGTAATTACATGGAATACAAAAATGAAAATGGAAAAGATTAAATCAATTAATATTTTATTTCGAATATGGAAATCGTAGTAGCTTAATGGTATATACTTTCAAATGGATATATATTCTTGTATTAGATTATTAAATTCAATGTCTTCGTACTTTACTATACTATTCTACAACATGCATATTTTTTCCAAACACTACATATTCAAGTTTCTTTGTAATAATTCTAGAAAAATAGCAATGTTTTCTAAATAAACTGTACTCCTTACTCTTCCTCTACTAATCAGCTTTATTTTCAGAAAATTTTTATGACCGCGCGCAATGCGGTTAGTAGAATCAGTGTTTGTTGTGTAATATTTTAATATTTATTTGTCTGAGCGAAATGGCTTTTATTAATTTATTTAAATTTAATTCGCGAAGTTAGAGCCAGTGAGTTCGCCGATTGTTACTTAAACGCGAGCGTTGATAGTCTTTTATTTTTCTTTCTTCATATTTTTTCATGTTCAATACTTGTTTTCGGTATTAGAGTCAGTGCTCAAGAGGATACGGCCTCTCCAGGAGATCAAGATCGTAAGTAGCTTTATATATTGTACTTCAATTTATTCAATTTTTCAAATTTAACAACAAAATATAATGTTTGACGTTACAGACGCTTCACATTGGCAACAATTTTGTTGTTTTTTGGGGGGGGAGGGGGGGAAATCCAACGATGGCTCTAAAGCCAAGAATGTAAGAATCTTTCATTATCTCCAGCTTAAGATTTTGCTTTGCTTTTAAAGATAAATTCTAATGTTTAATGTTTTGTTACAGATTTTCTACACTCTCTACTTCCCCTAATCTTCTAAGGATCTTATGATGCTTCGAAAGCTAAAAATGTAAATAGTTGTACTTGAATTCTATTCTCTATAGTTTCTGTTGAAGTCAAATGTAAAATTATAATTATAAAATAAAAACATTTCAAACTATTAGTCCCTATTTTTGTCATTATAAAAATTTAAATTTTCACAAATAATATTGTGTTTTTAGAAACAAAATGTTTTATATTTTTCAGGAAATTTCTCATGGCGTTCATTTCTGTCATGGGATTCTCAATGATATCTAGTTGAAGAGGATCTTCACATAACTTTTCCTGCTCCAGTACAGCATCGATAATAACATTTTTCACATCTATCCCGTGAGTCGCATGCATTTATGTTCCTCCGGTCATTCAATCATGTCGTAGGACGAAAGGTCTGAATCGGCACGGGTGACTGGTTGTATTCGTAGAATTTTTGATGAGCATAGTGACCGCGGGTATTTTTTATATCCGTGAGTAGTAACATTTCTTCAAGGTTTCCATGTATTAGAGTAGGATAGGGCTTCTTGCACATCGCGATTTTAACAAATAGTTTAAATATATATTTTTTATATAGTTTAAATATAATAATTATAATAATTATTTATAAAATCAGAATATCTTCAATATAAATGTTTGAAAAAATAAAATATCTATATGAATATCTATATAAATAGATAAATAGTATCAATTATCTTCATAAAAGAGAAGACGGATACCCTCCGACTTCGTTACTATGAAAGATGCAATTATTACTTATATCGATACTATATTTACAGATATCGATAATATATTTTATTATATTAATTAATAATTAATAATTGTTATAACAGTTTAATTTTCTCTTTTATGATAGTATTATTTGATTGAATTGATTAAGTTTTATAATTATGAATTTGAAATATAATAGATCAGATCTTTTTCCGTAAAAAGATGTATAAAATTTTATGTGCAAGAAGATGCTTCGCGATAGGCAGATTTTTGAATCAAAGCAACAAGTTTGAACACTACTTTATCATTTTCGAAAATGTGCTTTGATGAAGAAGTTGCCTGAGATTATTTTTATTAATATTTAATTTAGTGTCAATTGTTTGACTTTGATTGTTTGAATCAATTGTTAGAGTGTTCATAATGTCTTTTTTGACAAACTCAAGTCCTGTTCATTATCTTGATTCTCAATTTTAATAATTTCTGAAAGAGTAAAGTCATTACAGTTTGAAATAAAATAATACAATAGTCCGTTAGACTATTACATAAACTAATTATTTTTTTACTTCAGGATTTTCAGGTTTAACCCCTTCCGTGTTCATTGTCAGGATCTCACTCACGTGCCCAGGTGCTACTTGGGTGGGTGAAAGACATTGGGCACGATGACCATAGTTTGTAATTTTATAAAAAGTTTCTCAGCAACTGACAATGTGTTAGCGTATCGTGCACGACGTATTTTCCGCATGTGTGTGTGTGGTTAGGATGTGGAATTGCGTCGTTTTTATTGTTCCATTCATTATAAGTTGAAGTATTTAAAACATTTACGCACTAATTTAAAGAATTATAAATTTATTGTCATAATACGTAATAAATACACTATAATTATATTATTATTATAACTATATTATTACTTATAATAATGATGCTATGTCAGCTTGCACATGTAATTTCTATAAAAATTATGTGTATATCTTTTCTCAGTTATTAATATTTCATATATAGCTGTAAATATAAACGTGTTAATCACGTTTTACGCAATGTTCGCTAGCCATTGTCAGTTGATTTCAGGAAAATGGTACGTAAATTAGAGTATGAATGTTGTGTGCTAAACTCGGGTGTCGGAGGTGTCCTGGGACGTCCTCTCTAGTTTAGGCTGCGCCCGGGTAGTATGTGTGAGAACCGTGGAGTGAGTGTGTTGGTGTGTCTGTTCTTTTGTCATCTTTTAAATATAGGGGCCCTGGATAGGATAGGTAGCTTGCTTTCTGGTATGCCTGTGTTTAATTATAAGTAGGTAGGGCCGGGCAGGTTGGCACAGTCTCTAGTCGCGTGTCCCTTTTCGCGTGTCCAACCTGTTTCAGGAAATCTAATTTGAAAAATCGA